>NC_142653.1:46475984-46779015 GCF_055504915.1 Nelumbo nucifera | reverse complement strand
CATGGAAGAAAAATGGTGGGGATCCTAGTAACAGGTGATTGTATTGTTGCATGAAACTTGAGGTGCTGAGAAAGGCTCTTTATCTCAACAAAGACCCTCCAAAGGGTACGATTTAAAGCTCCGATGGTAGATCCAAATATGCTGCAAAAATCCATGTCCCTAAGGTAAAGGCAAAACGGAAGACTTGTTGTAGAAGGACAAAAAGTCTCTATGGGATTGTAAGCCCTTGAAAGCTTCATCACACATTTGGAGACATAGATTCAATTACAGTTTCTCTTTGCGCAAGTAAACTCAATTGAAGGTTTGCCACTCAATTTCAACATCGGTCTATGCGTTCACTGGGAGACAAGGGAAATTGGGTTGCAGATGTGAGATTTACACATATTACCATGATGACATAACACCTTCTGATTTGATGTATAAAAAGTTGTGTGGAGCATAGTGCAGGAGAGGTGAATTGTTCTATCCCAAACATGTGAATTACCCTACCTAATATTTCTCCATATAAGGCTATCTTAGCGTGGGGCTAAAATATAAAATAGAAAATCATAAACTTAGATATACTGCATTAGCCCCAACAAGAAATCATTTCATCTAATTGAAGGTGGGGCTACGACACTGTCCTAGCAAATATAGGTTGGTATTTCTCCTTTGGCAACCGAACCATTTGGCACCATCGCATCCTCAAGGGCCTCCACCCATGGATGATGGGATTTCATCTTTTACGGATGTCATTGTTTTGGGCCCATGGGTGCAAATACTCGGACGTTGCATGCGGACTAGTAAATGGGCCTTTTGCAACTGGGTCCCTAGGCGCTCCATTGTACACTAGATCCTCTGCCCTGGTCCACCAACATCCTGTGGGCCTATTGGGTACCAACGACAAAACCATCTGCCTTCTCATTGACGAACTCTTTCCCAGTTTTCCCAAATATCTGAAGTAACGCCTATGATCAGTCTATATTCCCCTAAAACCATTCTATTCTATTTAATTTAACGGCCATGCTCAATAAAATATTCCACCAACCAGGCTATGAAAGACTGAGATCTGAGATGTGAGATCCCATCTTCTCTGATGGGAAAATTATCATACATCTAGCACACAAGCTCAATCAAGATAAGCGTGACTCATATGAGATCCCAACCTCACAATAACAGGTGGCAGAGTGTTACTGGTTAGACATTAGCGTGACTCATGTCAGCCCTCATCATTCCACGTGTCAATTTTAAAAGCATTCTCATAAGTCATAACTCATATGAGTGTTTTTGTACGCAACTTTGCATCTGGTACGCTCCATGTGCACGTTAGAAGAATCACGGAGCCACCAATACACGCTCAATCCCTCTCCCTCTCTCTCTCTCTCCTGAAGTCCATCTCGTCAGGTGGCGTTAATATGACGAGTCGCTCGATCCATCCGAGAAATGGAATCATAAAACGTATCCACGACCCTTCAGTCCCCCCACCCTCTCTCTCTCTCATTTTTTCTCGCGCTCTCTTTCTTTGTTTCATTTTTATCCCAAACCCGAAAAGAAAGAAAAACCAAACCGAAGCACGCAACGCAACCTTCGCGAACACAAGGGAGATCGGATGCTCGTCTCCCGCCCATAACTCTTCCACCTCGATCTAACTGTTTTGAGGTCCTCAACTCACGATCTCTCGCTCTCCAGAACCCTATCCCCTATCAAAATCCATTCATCCATCGACGCCGCTACATTTTTCGGATGATTCTTCAGGTATGCCCGACTCCGGTTTGTCTCTCAGTTCCTTTCTCTAGGGTTTCAACGCCATTTCCATTTTTAGCTTGCTCGAAAATTCGAAATTTTAATCGATTTCATGATGTTTTTGTTTGGCTTGTTTTGTTTAAGGATCTTCATGTGCATTTGTTGTCGATTGAATGAAGTTTGAGATTTGATTGATCAATTCTGACTTTTTTATTTTAAGAAAGATTTAGTATTTCTTTTTGTTGTTTGTTTGAGAAGTTTGGAATCTTTAATGATAAATCCTAGCTGGGTAAGGTTCGATTTCCCATGTGATTGTGATTTAATTAATGCCTGGTTCCGTGGAATCTGGTGGAAATTTTAATTGTGTAGCTTCATACTTTCATTTCTATTTCCGACGGTCTCCCTGTGTGGTCCTTTATCTTGCACGTTGGTTGGAATTTCTTGAAGCGATTCATTTTGGTTTGTCGGAAGTTTGGGGCTTGAATTTTATTAAAGGGGATCCTGGGATGGGTGCATCTATGTCTTTGTGACCAAATTATCTTGGATCTGGAGTTGCTCGAACTACGAGGTAGGTGGGTTGCTTTTTGGTGGTTGAATTAGATTTTGTTTCAGGATGGTAATCTTCTTTTCTTGTTTATCATTTGAATTCTTCTAAGTTATAATGGCTGCTGTTAGTGGGAATTCGTTTCTGCACATGGATCAGGTTTTGGGGATAGAGGGAAGTAGGAGCTACTAATGGAAGAACTGGGCATTCAGTTGAACTCTGATTTGTTCACACGGAAGCCCAGGAATTTGGACTGGACCCTGAATTTATCACTATTTTATGGCATTTCTCCCAACTTCCCCACTCCCACCAAGGAGAAATGAACAAATAAACATAAAGCAGTTTGAACATTTTTTCCTAGTCTGTTCTGATGTTACTTTCTAATTACTATAAGGAAGAGTGTTAGTGTGCTCTTTTGTGAACTTGGGTTAATGTGGGAATGATTCTGTCCCATTTCTTTTTGTCTTCTTACTATTGAATCTGTTTTCTTTGTGGACTAGGTCCAAGAACAGGAAAATTGTGTTTTTTTCCACTGTCCCACATTCATGGATTTATTATCTTTTGTGGCATCCAGCATCCTGACATTTATGCACTTAAGAAACCATTCTTGATTGATGGAATGACCCCATCTTGTTTGTGAAAAGTTCACACACATGGTTTTTTCCTGATAAAAGCTCCATTTTTGTCATCCCCTGGTACTAGAAATTTATCAAGAAAGAAGAGTGAACTACAACTACCAGTGTTTATGATCTATCCCGCCTATTAAAAAACTATAAAACATCAATTTTCTTTTAATATGGCTTTGTAAAATATTTTCGGAGAAGACTGCAAATGAATTCCGAAGTGCAGAGACTTGAGAATTCAATAAGATTGTGGCAGTTGCAGGAGTAGGAATCCAGATTAAAATGATCCCTTTGGATATTATTAAGATATTGGGTGTTTCCCTTGGTGCATAGGAATAGGAATAGGATTAGCAAGTCTGGATGTGGTTTACCCCTTTAGTGGATAGCAGTGTAAAGATCTTAGTTGGTTTTAAAGATGTGAAAATGCCTTTTGACTAGTCTTTGGAGAAAGTTCAGATATTTTGTACTTGGGATTAGTTCATCAAAGCACTTAGGGCCACAGTGACTGCTTCACTAACTAGCAGTCAATATCCATGATGCAGTCAACTGGAAGACAGTGTAGTGTTTTAAGCAACACCACTTTTATTTTTAGTTTGTTATCACATTCATGCCAAATGCTTTAAGCACTTGTGGTATTATGTGGGTGCTGATGGTATTTAAAATAGAACAAAGCATAAAATAGAAGAACAATGGAAGAGTTCTCTTAGGTCTTTTCCCAATCAATAGTGTGCTAATATGGAATTGCCACAAAACAAGGGGACCTTCAGTTTTCTTTGAGAACCTGCTGATAATCTAGGCCCTATAGATACTTGCACAACATCTTGTATTCATAGATCAAAATAATTTGTGAATGAAGTAAGTTTTAAAAACAGAGTAAAAGCTCTTGTAAAGACTATCTTTCTATGTTTGCAAAATAAAGATTGTAAGTTAAACATATATAGGGTATCACCCCCCTTCATTGGATATAATAGTATAATTAATACCTCACTATCATTCATTGAAAAAAATAATACCCCACTATCAAAATAATGAACTCAACAAATTGACCGTTAAGTTTTGGAACTTTTAGTTTGGTATTTTCTGTTTTTGGTAGTTTATCTACGATGGAGGTTTGGTTTATTTTGTACCTATGTACTTTCCCCTTTTCACCTAATAATGAAGAGTTTTACTTGATATATGAAAATGGTTCTCCATGTATTAGCTTCCACCCATGTGCTAAGTTTCAGCTAAGTAACTCACTATCATGTGGCATCTTATTCTTTCTTTTTATTTGTGTAAATCTACACTTCAATCATGGTCACTTCTTGGGGAACAAGAACAACAGCTGATGATTTTTAAGGTTTGATATGTAACTGATATGTAACTGATATGACACTAGATGCTCTATGGGCATTTCTGGATGTACTAGTATTGGACATGATATGTAACTGATATGACACTAGATGCTCTATGGGCATTTCTGAATGTACTCTATAATATGAATTGTATTGTTAAAATATGTAATATGATATGGTGGTAAAAACAATGATATGCCTTAACAGAATGGAATGGAAAAACAAGATTCATGTAGCCGACTGCATATAGACATAGTTGGGACAAGGCTGAGATGATGATGATGACAATGTCTTAACAAAAAATTGTGTACATGTTAAAGATTTAATTAAATTTGGTGAGACGTAAGTCTTGAGAAATGAAATTTAGCTTCAAAAACTAGATATTAAAATTTGATATGATCATAAATATGAAATACCCATACCAGTAGCCGATATGAGATTTTAGGAGATGGAGGGTTGTATCCCTAATTCCTGTATCCATGTCTATGCTTGGTATCCATTATCTGGGCACAGGGCTAAAAAAGAAGGGGAAGAAGTTACAGAAAGTCTCTCAGATAAGAAGTGAGAGCTCTTTCTTAGACAACGGATGTGCTTAGAAAATGGATAAAGTAGGAGATTTGCCTCTCAGCGGAAATGGTTTGTGGGACCAGGGCGTTTTTTCCATTGTATTAAGGTAGGGGATGTGTGGGTTGGATGGATTTGCATTTTTGTTTGATTATTTTCATGTTCTGTGGTAGGGGTTTTTGTGATATTTGATTTGGGTTTTGGTAGTGGTTATTGGAATGGAACTTTTCAGGATGTCATGTTTATTTGAAGGGTTGATCACCTTATGCCTAAGGGATTAGATGTGAGTGTGGTACTGTTGTTTGATGGGTGATGTCTTATCACCCTGATGTATCCTCTTTAATCTTTCCCTTAATAAAGTGTATTTTTTATTTATCTTCCAAAAAAAAATCTGGCCACAATAGCTTGCTTGTTCAGAGGATCACCTTATCAAGTGGATAGGCTGGATTTGTCATGTCATTTATGTACATGGTTTCTGTTGAGGTTGTTAAGGGGGTGGAGTTACAAATCCATGCTTGAAAGCTTGAAATTTAATTCAAAATGAAAATAGACCTCCCAAAGATCTATTATCAGTGGAGTATTTTTACAATACGATTATTAGTCTAGTCCTTATGAGCATCTGTTATATGGTTTCATGTGCTCTATTCCTTATGTTTTAATGTCAAGGATGAATAGCTTTGTAGCTTTTGATGCATTCTGGGTATAAATTATTTATACTAAGCACATATTCTTAGATTAAAGTTTCTTTTGCTATTTTATCTGTCAGTTTGCTTGGGAAACACATTGAGGATTTCATATCAGAGAGTTTCTTTGCTTTTCAGGTATTATCATACTTATATAGATTGTCATGCATGAAGAGGACCTTTACAATTCTTTTTTTATTTGGAAATTGTCAGAAATAATATGATGCTTTGTTCATTTCAGTCCTCAAAAACTTCCTAAGATTCTTGTGACCCTTATAATTTCCTCTAGGATTTACTTTCAAGTTCAACTCTGACTCTGTTAGGTTGTGTCTATTGAATAATTTGATATTCACTTTAAACTCTGCCCTTTATCTGTTTCAGTAATCTGGATTTGCTAATCTTCATTTGATTTTATCCTCATTTTATCTTTATAAAAAAAAATAAAGATATGTTACCATGTGTAGTTTGGGATAAGGCTTAGATGTTGATAATGATGATGGTTTTTCCAGCTTTCTATGTTAATATTCACATGCTGTCTTGAGTAAGTTATGGTTCTAGTTTAGTTTCTCATCTGGAGAATCCAGGATCCATTGTTATCTACTGTATTTTGTTTTCAATGACTAGCTTGAAATGCTTCATTTCAAGACCTGTGGAAATTCTGATTGATTAAACAGTTAATTAATTATGTATATATGTAAATGTGCATGACTTTATATAAGAGTTAAAATATTATGCTTATATACATATTAGAAGAAGAAAACTAAAGAATTAGACAAGGAATATAGTTTCAGTGAGGTAAGGATCTTGGGTGCTGATTTCAAGGCACCTGGTCTCAGGCTAAATGAGGTTCCACAGGAGTGCCATCTTGGTGTCTCGGCTGCTATAGGGCTTTAATACCTAAATGATATATGACAACTTTGGGGATCAATCTCTAGTAGAAACTAGGAAAAAGCAATAGGAAATACAAAATATGGAATTAAAAGCATACATAGAGTCACACCCCTCTTCCTTACTTTTTTTTGGGTTTTATGTATACTGATTTCCCTAATCTAAACACAACCAAATAGCTTTTAGTCATACCTGTAGATGGAATGAATTCAAAATGAAGTAAAGTTTCCAGAAATCTCTCATAAAAATAATTCTTTGACATATCCAAGATTGACATGAACTTATGAATAGAAACAAATTCTAAAGCTAATGATTACAAACATGAGTTCTAAAATAACATGATTCTTTAACTTAAAAACAAAAATAGAAACCATAACAGGGACAGTAGACCTTTTCTTAAAAAATAAAAAAAAAACAGACTTGACCACTTCCATCAACTCAGTAACTTTCTCAATTGATATGCGAAAAAATGCAATGTTTTTATTCTTTGACAAATTACTGAATTACCTACCTACTTAAATGGCCCCAAAGTCAAGTTGAAATGGTCCATATGTCTGTTACATATTTTTATTTAGGGGGTGTTCGGTATTGTGGATGTTCCATGGACTTGGTTCTAAATGTGCCACACCCATTAGGTGTTCTTTTAGGGGTGTGGCACATTTTCAAACCATCTCTAGATGGTTTTGAAAGACAAAATATTACAATTTCTCTTCCACACCAAAATCTTATGGTTTGGTCAACTCCATGGTCGATTCAATCATTATTATGTATTGCATTAAATGACCAAGACATTTTATTGAAAAATTTGTTGACAATGGATCCACACCACAGAGAAAGGTCTAGTGGATTAAAAAACACCACATTTTGTGAAGACCTAGTACTAAACACCCCTTAGTGATTTAGTCACTCTTTACTCAATTATGAGATTATGATTAAAGATTGCTTGTTGACTTTTGTCTTTGTTCATATGTTCTTTTCTTGAGTCTTCTATTATACTCTTAAGGAAATTGATATTTACAAACATGGATTCGGTTTTTCCCCTTTTCCTCTTCACCATAAATATTTGATTCTTTTTGAGTGCTTACTCTGTCTTTCTACTGGGTTTTGTATTTTCCTATTTTTGGGATCTACCATCTTGATCTTCTCATTTTACAGTCTAGCCTAGAATGCACTTCTCAGGTTGGCAAGAATGTACTTAATGGTCGAAAAACAATTTCTTGCCTCTCAAAAATCTTTTACATTCATTATGAATAAAATCAGTATTGGCAAAGGAATTGTTTTGTACGTCTCAAGGCCCAAAAACAATTTTTTACCCCCTCAAAAAATCTTTTGCCTTCATTATGAATATAAAGTCCTTATTGGCAAAGGAACTCTTTTGCAAGTCTCAAGGCCCATCATTTGGGTTGTTTGCCCACAAGTGTGTGAAACCACAGGTATTTAGATTTTGGGACCACTGTCTGTTAAGATGATCACTGACTAGAGAGACCCTAGATGCTTCTCATTGGCTTGGCACCTACATGATGTCCAGGAACATAGGTGAACACATTGTTTAGTTAATAAGCTTGTTCTCTTACATTTTTTGTTGTTCATCATATAGCAAAACTTTAATTCTTTTAGTCTTGTTTTCCAAAAGTAAAAAATGAATTATTTAATAGGATGCTAGCAAACTTTGGAAAAAAAGGAAATCTTAAAGACTCTTCCTCCTAAAAGGTAAAGTATAAAAGACTATAGCAGCTTCTCCTCCAAAATTGAAGATGGGAAAAAAGAGCAAAAACTTTAAAATTAATGGTGCCAAGCCAATAAGAAGCATCTAGTGTCTCCCTAGTTAGTAGTCACCTTAACGGACAGTGGAAATTTTGGGCGGTGAGAATCGAACCAGCGGTGGAAATCATAGCAGGGATCATGTTGTCTTGCTGGTGAAGGGTATTTTGTCTGAAGTTTTGATGGAGCGTAGAGTCTCTTACAGTAGATCAGGTGGAGGGAAGCGAAGATGGGAAGCCTCCAACTGGTATCGCAGACTAGAGATGGAAGGAAGGGCTAGGCGCAATCTTTCTTACAGTGAAGTGGTGGTTGCGGGGGTTTGGCCTGCTCTTGGGGGGTTGGAGGTGAAATGGGTTAATGGTAAAAGGGTGGTTGCTACGGATCCTCAGGGGGTGAATGTGAGAAGAGAGTTTTGAGGAACTGTTTGGTGGGTAGGTTTCATTGGGGGGAGGAGATTAGGGAGGTAGAGAGGTGGGCAAATAGTTTCTAGAGGGAGGTGGGGGGTGTGAGAGTGAAGAAAATGGCGGACGGACTTTTCCTCTTTATCTATCCGTCAAGAGCTGGTGCAGAATTGGTTCTAAGGCAAGGTCCTTGGCAGTTGGGGAGGAACCCCCTTTTGCTGGACTGGTGGGGGGTAAGTGCGGAATGTCATTACCCTTACCCTTTCGATATTGGAGAGGACCTGGGGTCGTGCTGGATTAGGGTTTTCGGCCTTCCACTCCTGCTCTGGTGCCCAAGTGTCATAAGGGCTATCAGGGATGCTTGCGGGGGTTTCATAGAGACGGACGATTCCCCGTTGGAGATTGCGATCTGTGAGTGGGTAAGAATGAAGATTTGCAGGGGGAACCAAATCCCGAACAAGGTTGAAGTGGTGGTGGGGGAAGTGGTCTTCACTATTCAGATTTGGCAAGAAGTTCTACCGTCTGTTCAAAGATGGAGAGGTGGAGAAGAGCCGTCTTGTGATGTCCAGAAGGAAGACAAGGAGTGTTCAGACTTCTCCAAAACCTTGGTCCTGGAAGATTGTGGCAAAAGTGAGCTCCCCTGTGTTTCTGAAACAATGCGATACAAGAAGACTGTGACGCGAGGTGCTTCTATGACAGCTGATGATAGAGAATATGACGCAAGTTTGGGAGATCATTTGAGCCTTCTTATCTTGGCAACTTTGAATGGTCCAGATGGGCTCACCTAGGGTCCAGCTGTGAAGGAGATTCGAAATTTAAATATGGGGGGCAGTGGGTATGTTTTGGGAGCTGAAGCCATTAAAGACTTAATTAGAGAGTGTCTTGCTGAGCTCCAACTGGCACCTAGGGAAGAGATCCTGCACCAGTGAGTCATCAGCCAGCCTCCCCCAATTGGGTCTCAAGGGGACCATGGTACTTTGGATGAAGATTCTGGGCCTTGAGTGCTTTACCCAACCCAGCTGGCTCTTCAATCTTTCAACCTGGAAATTGGGCCTAGGCTCAATGGTTATAATGAGCTCAGTCCCCCCTTTGCTAGATGGGCGAATATGTCTCCAGATTTCAGTCCTCCGGTTGGATGTTGTCATCAGGGTATGGGTACTAGGGAGGCTTGGGATTCTCAGGATCGAAGGGGGATTGCTTCACGTAGGGAGAAGAAGGGTGGAGGGGGAATTTTGGACCCCAACGGGTTGTGAAGTCTTTACCGTCCCAATCGACTGCTTTGGAAGACGAGGTTCAGTTAAAGTCCAACCAGCTTGTGGTCTGAGAGAGGAAGAGGATCTGTTGGAGGTGGATCCATTAGTGATGGTGGCCGCATATTCTCAAGTATTAGGTGGTGGAGGTGTTCTTGAGGGTGCTGGGTCAGAGGTGGAAGGTAGCTCTTTCAGTGTAACTGATAGGGGTGCTGCCTTGGTTGGGCACCTCAAAAGATCAGCAATATGTTATTGGATCAGCCGAATCTGGTAGGGGAGCAGCTTGAAAGTGCTTCTGGTTCTTCATGGGTTTCTTCTAAGTTGTTGGGATTGGGAAAGTTTCTAGGGATCTCGCTAGAATGTTTGGAAGAGGAAACAATCAAGTACTTGGAGGGGGTGGAGAAAAGAATGTGTTTGTTGGCTAGGGGGAAAGCTGCAGTAAAGAAGGGGGTAATAAATCTAAAAGAAGTAGAGAATTTCTACGTTTGACGTGGAGCCTTAATGAGAAAAGCAAGCAGTAGTGAGGGGAGTTTGAGGGGGGAGAAAGGCTTAAGTGCCAAGTGTTCTGTTAATTTTAGTTTGTTTATGGAGTCAAGATATTATCTTGGAATGTTAGGGGGTTGGGATCGGGGAGAAGGAGGCTTGTAGTATGTGATTCTCTGAAAAATTCAGGTTTAGAACTGGTTTTGATTCAAGAAACTAAATTGGAAACTATGGAGGTTGAAGTGGTTAAAAGTATCTAGGGGGAGGAGGAGGGGGAGGTTAGGTGGAGGTCAAAGCCGACAGCTGGTAGTGTAGGTGAGTTACTGAGTATGTGGGACCTGACAGTTTGCAACTTGATTTCTCATCAGATAGGAAACTTTTCAATTTCCCTTGTCTTGAAACTCGCAGATGGTAATGTGTGTCAAATTACTAATGTGTATGGCCCTAATGACCGAAGCCGGAGGGAGGAGGTTTGGGAGGAATTGGCTGTAGGTAGTCGAAGTCTTGCTTTTCCTTGGGTCATTGGTGGGGACTTTAATGTCACTCTTTCTGGGGATGAGAGAAGCTCGGATATGGTGCAATTTGCTGATTTTATCAACAGATTTGAACTTTAAGATTTACCCCTTCATGGCAACAGGTTAACTTGGACCAACAATCAAGACCTTCCTACTCTAGTGAGACTTGATAGGTTTCTGGTTACTTCTAACTGGGAAGATATTTTCCTGGAGTTTAAGCAGATTGCCCTTCCAAGACTGTTGTCAGACCATATTCCTATTCAGTTGGCTTGTGGTGTTAGAGTGAGAGCAAAAGTTCCTTTCAAATTAGAGAATGCTTGGTTTGAGGACGATTCTCTTGTTCCTTTGTTGAAGTCTGTTTGGGAGGATTTGCAGGTGGGGGGTACTAGTTCATTCATCTTAGCAAAGAAATTGGAGGCCATTAAAGCAAGACTAAAGATTTGGAAATTGGAGAAAAGTTTGAGTCTGGATACTGAGAAGAAGGCTCTCTGGAGTCCATAAAGGAGATTGACACAGGTGAAGAATTAGGCCCTATTGCTGAGGAGCTTAGATTAAAAAGATTCCAGGTTAAGTTGAAGCTTGACAAATTGGCAGTGGCAGAAGGAATTAAATGGAGGCAAAGAGCCAAAGTGGCTTGGCTGAAAGAGGGGGATAGGAATACACATTATTTCCACAAAATGGCAAATGCCAAAGCTAGAGCTTCTGTAATTACCAGGCTGGAGGGAGAGGGCAGGGTGGGTATTACTGAGACTAATATGAAGCTTGTGGCAACTAGCTTTTACAAGAAGCTGTATAAGGAATCTTGGTCCTTCAGACCTTTTCCTAGATTCCTTTCTTTTAACCAGTTGAGTGATGAGCAGTCTTCATTCATTGAGAGAACTTTTTCTAAGAAGGAAATTAAAGAAGCTATCAAGTTGTTGGCTGATGAGAAGTCTCCAGGGCCTAATGGTCTTACAAATCTTCTCTACATTAAATGCTAGGTTGTTGTGAGAAAGGATATCTTGAATGTTTTCTAGGACTTTTTTGAGAGGGGTGGGTTCATTGCAGAGAAGTCTGAATACTACCTTTATTACCCTCATTCCAAAGATTGAGGGTGCAGTGAATGTTAAGGATTTCCGGCCGATTAGTCTGCTACATAGCTTCTACAAAATCCTAGCTAAAGTTCTTGTTGAAAGATTGAAAGTAGTTCTTGGTATTGTTGTCTCAAATAACCAAAGTGCTTTTATTCCGGGTAGGCAGATGCTAGATTCAATTCTTATTACAAATGAGCTCATTCATTCTAGGAAAAAAGAAGGTTCTCCAGGTTTGATTTGTAAACTTGATACAGAGAAGGCCTATGATCATGTTAACTGAAGATGTGTAGACCTTGTGCTTCTTTAGATGAATTTTGGGTAGAAATGGAGGAATTGGATTAAAGTCTGTATCTCTTACCCAAAGTTCTCAATCTTGGTAAATGGACAGTCTGCAGGTTTCTTTGATAATTCCAGGGGTCTTAGGCAGGGAGACCCTCTATCTCCTCTCCTATTTATGTGTTGTGGAGATCATCACTCTTTTTTTTTTTTGTAAGAAGGCTGCTATGTTAGGGGAATGGGAAGGTTTTGCAATGGTGCCGGGGGGTGAGAGTGAATATTCTTCAATTTGTAGATGATACATTCTGTTTTGTGGAGGCGTCCCCCTCTCAGGTGGTGTTAATCCTTGGGATTCTCTCTTGGTTTGAAGTGATTACAGGTCTGAGAGTTAGTTGGAATAAGAGCCAACTTATCCCAGTTGGACAGGTTTCCAATTTAGCTGAGTGTGCTGGTATTCTGGTTTGTCAGATTGCATCTCTTCCAGTCAAATATTTGGGTCTCTCACTTGGGGTGAGTGGTGGTTCCTCTGCTATCTGGGACCCAGTTATTGAGAGATTGGAAAGGAAGGTGACTTCTTGGAAGGCTAAATATCTATCTTTTGGGGGGAGGGTGACTGATTAAGAGTACCTGCAATCTGCGTATCTACTTTCTATCTCTGTTTTCCATTCCTAGGAAGGTTGCAAATCAGATTGAAAAGCATCAAAGGAAATTTCTTTAGAGAGGCTGGGAGGAGGAGAAAAAAAGTGCACTTGGTGAGTTGGGAACAAGTTTGTCTCCCCAAATCTGAAGGGGGGTTAGGTATAAGGAAGCTGAAACCATTTAACTCTGCCGTTCTATGTAAATGGATTTGGAGATTTGCTGTTGAATCTGATGCTTGGTGGAGGTCTCTTATTGCCAGCAAATATGGTGTGAGTTGGGGCAATCGGAGAACTAGGGATCCCCCTCCTAACTGGGGTATCTCACTGTGGAAAGGGATAATGAAGCATTTTCCAGATCTGGCCAGGGGGATCTCAATCAGGGCTGGTAATGGTAATAGGACCAAATTCTGGAAGGACTCTTGGTGCACAGATGCTCCTCTTGCTGAGTCCTTCCCACTCCTCTTCCAGTGTGCTTCAGACCAAGAGGCCTCAGTTGCTGGGTGCTATAGTACTTCTGGTTGTTCAGTTCTTTGGACTCCCTCTTTTCGAAGAAATCTCTTTGATTGGGAAGTCGATGAGGCAGTGAATCTCCTGACCTGTCTCCAGTTTCAAGAGTTGGATTATAGCTCAGAGGATAAGTAGCTTTGGACATGGAATTCTGATGGGATGTTTTCAGTTAAATATTTGGCTGCTATGCTTGGTAGGAGGGGTGTTCCTGATTTCCCAGTTCAGCAAGTGTGGAATCCCATTAGTCCGACTAAAGCCAGTTTCCTTGTTCGGACTATGGCTCTTAATAAATGCCTTTCCAAGGAGAACCTTGTGAGCAGGGGATTTCAGATTTCGGACCTATCTTGCAGCTTGTGTGGGTGCAGTGCTGAATCTACTGATCATTTGTGTATTCACTGCCCATTCTCTGCTCAGCTGTGGAACCACTTCCTCAGCTCCTTGAAAGTTTGTTGGGTGATGCCGAGGTCGGTAAAAGAGCTGTTATGTGGCTGGCATGTCGTGGGCTTGAGCAAGAAAAAGAAGACTTTATGGAAGATGATTCCAAGTGCTGTAATTCGGTGTATCTGGACCGAGAAGAATAGAAGGGTGTTCAGTAATAAGTTTCTAAGTCTGGAGCACTTAGCTCAGAAGTTAGTGAGCAAGCTGATTTCTTGGTTGTCTGTGGCGGCAGATTTTAGAAACTGTAATGTGTCAGATGTACTTTTTTCTTTGTCTTGATGGCTTATGTAATTGCTGAATAGATCAGTCAGCCTGTTCAGGGACTGATCTCAGCCTCTTGTGTGCATTTCTTTCTCAATAAATATTACTTTACCTTTTCCAAAAAAAAAGTTGTTAATAAGCCTTGCCTAATACTCTACACAACAGAATTGCTATTTTAAGTTGATGATAATGTCAACTAGCGCTGTAAATGTACTAGATCAATGAAGCAAAAAAATGTTGGATCAAATGGTGTTTACCTGGATCCAAATTTGATCTGTTGATATTTGGTGTGGAATTGAATCTTATCTTTCTGATTTATATTTGACTCTAATTGGTTCGGATATTGGATGCCATTAATAAATTATACTAAAAATTATCAGAATATTATTTATCATTAATAAAATTAATAGAAAGTACTTTGGTATTGTATATCAAGAATAAAATGACTTGAAAATAACTTCTATGTGACCTATGAACTCGTAAGCATATAACATTGAAACCAACTTTACTAATATTTACATATTAATATAAGCATATATTTAAAGATCATTGGATTGAGTATTATTTGGTATAAAAAAATGAAATATTGGATGTTATTGCTTGATCAGGGTGAATCCTTACTTGATCCAATTATAAACAGATTGAATTTAAATAAAGTAAAAATAATTAATACCATTGCAGTCCTAATGCTGACCTAGCAAAAAAAATATTCTTGTTGCAGTCAGTTAAATTTGGATTTTAGTTGTCTAGGTGACTGCCTAAATTATTAATGGACATCTTTGTACTATTTCTCTAGGTGACATCTAACTTATGTGGCGCCTGGGAAAACCATTGACACATCATTTGAGTCTTTCAGGAGAAGCATCACTTCAGGATTTCTAGTTTTGCACCAATGGTAGCAAAGCCTACTGTTTATTATCGAAAAAACAAAAGTAGCCAATCCTACTGTAGTGCTCTTCTCATGCTTCTGCCTTCCCTCGAGTTTTTCTGAGTACTGTTGCATGTAATAATGAGCATATGCTTGTTGTGGTGCTCAAACAACTAAAATGAATTGGACTAAATTAATTTGGTATCAATACTTACGTAGTGTTTGTGCCAGCTTCTTGTGTAGTTGCCTGTCAAGTAAATTAGTGAATTAATAATAGACATTTTTTAATTATATACCAGATAGTCTGGACTTTTGAGGTTACATATTTACTCAATCGGGGTTTTTGAAGTTGCATATTTACTCCTTTTCTTCAAGTTTCTTTCTACTTGCCATGGAGTAAAAAGAGGAAGCTCAAAGAGTTTTGTGTTAAAAATTCAAGTGGAAGATGCAGAATTGTTTTTAATTTCTAGTTTGCACCTTGTATATATATTTTTCTGATTTATTTATCTTCTTTTTTTTTTTATATTTTTACCACTTATTCGGCGGCACTTATTTTTATCTGTCCTGATCAAGCCTAACTTGTGGAATGTCTTTGCCTATCAGGAGTAGCTTGGAGATGGCAAGGAGTTCCAGGGGTCGTCGTAGACTTGCTTCCCGCCAATACAGGTCAAATCCATATCCATTGCCATCTTGCCAGCGGGAGGTAAGGGAGAAGGAAATCAACCAAAAACAGAAAGGCTGCAATGTCTTGGAGAAGAAAGACTGGGAGGATGCAACCTGTTCGGTCTGCATGGAGTATCCTCATAATGCTGTTCTCCTCCTCTGTTCCTCACATGACAAGGGCTGCCGTCCATACATGTGTGGTACCAGCTATCGCTATTCCAATTGCCTTGATCAGTTCAAGAAAGCCTACACCAAAGTAATGTCACCTCCTCATGGGCAAGCATGGCATGGTTCAACTAACCACACTGTTGGTTTGAATCCGGATTGGCCTAATGAGAAGTCTGAAGTAGTGGAGCTTTCATGCCCTCTCTGCCGGGGCCAGGTGAAAGGATGGACAGTGGTTGAAGCTGCACGTGAATATCTCAATAACAAAAAGAGAAGCTGTATGCAGGATAACTGTTCATTCATAGGAACATACAAAGAGCTCAGAAAACACGTTAGGGCAGTCCATCCATCTGCACGACCTCGTGAAGTAGATCCCATACTTGAGCAGAAATGGAGAAGACTTGAGCGTGAGAGAGAGCGTGATGACGTGATTAGCACAATAAGGTCATCAATGCCGGGGGCAATGGTCCTTGGAGATTATGTGATAGAAGGGAACCATTATGGCTTTGATACAGATGATGGGGATGCTGATGAGGATGATGGGAATTATGGGTTGCACTACAATGACAACTTATTCAATTTTGTCTTTTTCTTGAGGCACCAAGCAGGAGATGGTGTCAGTTTTAGTACAAGGTTGAGGCGGCTTGACAGGGGTCTTCATCGTTCATTGGATGAAGATGGCCGTGGTGGAATTCCTCATGTCACAGCTGGTGGTAGTTCAATCAGCACAACTGATGGCAATGATGATGACTTACCAGTTGATCGCCGTCGAAGGAGAGTGGTGGAGCTGGGTAGATCAGAGAGGAGGCTGAACCGTAGAAACCGAAGAAGGGCAGTTATAGATATTACCTGAGCGAGAGATGACTGGGGGTGGTGGGGGTTCCCTGGGGCTTGTTGGTTTGGAGCATTATTTGGGTTGGGAATAGGGGAATGGGATGTTAGGTTTTTAGTTGATGGATCAAGGCAATTGACTGTCTTGTTCCCTACATAAGTGCATGGTTATGCCTCATTTATTTATGTGGAATAGTCATGTGATAAAATGACTAGTAAAATTGGGAAAAAGGAAAAAAAGTGATTTCTTTTTTTTTTTAAATGTTGTGTTTGTAACATTTCCTTTTCTGTTCTTTAGAAGAAGCTCTTGATACAAGGGGAATTTCCAATTGCTACATTGTTTCGTTAGGGCTTTTGTCAAAAATATTATCTTAAACTTTCCAAATTTGTTCTTTTTCGTTCTGGGATTATTGATTTTATTAATCTTTAACTAGTAAAAGAAGGGGCAATCCAGTGAACGAGTCTCTCACCAATGTGGGATCTGTGGAGGGACAGATATATTCAGTCTTACTCTTACCCTTGCACATACAGAAATGTTTCCAAGATATGAACCCTTTTCACCCAAGTTGTAAAATTTAATTAGTAATTATACATCAATTTGGACATACAACCGGATGACAGCATTTCGGAGATTATACTTGTTGAGGATGCAGGGCATGCAGCCAAGCCAAGGTTCAGATTATCAATACAATATATATATATATATATATATATATATATTGGTTTCTCGGTGTTGGGCCGAAGGGCAAAATACTTTTAACTGAATCCCACTGCATGAGGCTTTTAAAGTTTTCTTCCGTATCCAACCGATGCATGGATAAATTTTGATGTAAATAAATTTTGTATGAAACTGTATGCTTTTAAATTTAGTTAAAATATAATGAACTGTGTATATTTAATTCCCCTATTTACATGAAATAAATATTCGCATATAAGTTGATTTACTGTTTCTTTTACTCCAATGTGCAAATTATAAATTTATGATATATTATTTAATATTTATGCACATTAATCCACTGTAGGTTTACCATTAATATTTTAATTTTGGATGTTTTATGCATATTAATTTGTAATAATATGTTGATGTGCATTTTAAATGCAACTCTGAAGTTAGTTGGAAGTCTGGTATGTTGATAGTAATGTATTATTTTATGCATGCCACTTTTAACTATTTACAATAATGCCACTAAATTTATACTTTTTTCATATTTGTTAAAAATTGTCTTTATCTCTTATTTTATTTACAATCGGACCATGTTGGGCTGTGTCGTGTGGACTGTGCTTCCCTCCCTTGAAATATTTTAAGGAGTCAGCCTGGCACAGCCCTCGACCCAAGACTGCATAGGCTTGTGTCATGTCGTGGGCTGGACTGGTCCGCGGGCCAAGTTTTAGGCCAAGACTTAACATAAATTAAAAAATAGATAAAAAATTAAAAAGATATTAAAGTTTTATTTTATATGAATTTTGATGTATACAATTGTTTATATATGCAATATAAAATTGAAAATAAAATTATATAGTATATAGTTATTATATATAATATATGGCCCAAGCCCATGCGAGCTTGTGCTGTGCCATGGGCCAAGTCTTAGGCTAGGCCATATATATTTTTTTATTTTGAAAAAAATAATGAAAATTTTAATATAAATTAAAATAAATAGACAAAAAATTAAAAAAGATCTTAAAATTTTATTTTATATGAATTTTGATGTATACAATTGAAAATAAAATTATATATATTATAATTATTATTGGGCCATGAACTGGGCTAAACCATGTTTTTATAAAGCACTCAAGGCACATAAAGCTTTATTATTTATTTACTTATTTTGCTAAATTATTTAATTAGTTATTATTGCTACAAAGTAAGGCATAGAATCATGTATATATTTATATATATTTACTTTCTCACTTGATTGTCTATTTATCTCATTTATTTTATAAATTTATTTATCTATTAAATTAAATTAATTATTATTTAACTATTTACAATTATTCCACTATATAAAACAAAAATACAATGACAAAAGTCATCTCTCCCTCTTTCTTTCTATTGCCCGATAGCCATGAATATATATTTATTGTTTTATTTTATTAAATTAAATATATTATTATCCATAAATTTTTATTATTTTAAATAGATCTTTTTTCCAGTAAACTTTTAATTAAAAAATTTACCTTTCACAATTTTTTTTCCTATATAATAATTTACCTTTCACAAGCCGCAACGGCAGGGCCCCTCCGCTAGTATGTATATAGCAAGAGTTGTTTAATTCTAACTGATGGATTTGTTACATTTAAGTGACCTTTGTTCGTTACCATTGTTTATATCTGAAACGTTTTGGATTGATTGATCAATAGAAATCGCTAAAAGCATTATTCTGTCTACCATATTGTAGTGTTTTGCAAGCATACAAGTCTCTTCAAATTGTGTTAACTCTTAACCTTGAGGTTGCAAATTTAAAATTTAGCATCAATCCCCATAAAAGGGCCATCCTCAATTTTCATATGATCATATCACCTATGCATGATACGGACCTCAAGTAATAGATGCTCTTGTGATCCAATCGGACCTGGACCCATCCCATCAGACCTGGGTAAGAACTGACCTGATGATATGTTCGACTAAACCACCACCAGATTTGATATGAACCAACGATGCTCAACTAAACGACCTGACTTTCGATTTTGGATATACCCAGTTGGATGTTGTTAAAATCTAATACCAGAAAACGAGACGTCTTAGAACAGGTCCAATAGGACAGACCAACGTGCCACCCAGGAGAACGGGACCCAGTTACCCAGATCATGTCTGTAACTGTGCGTATGTGCAACAGGTAACTGTGTAGGGCATTACGGTCATTCAGCACAGTTGTTATTGCGAATTCATTTTGGCTGCAAGTCCCAGGTTATTTGATATAAGCAATCAAATTTTGCCATGTCATGTTCCACACTCTTAAAAGTTAAGTTCGAGATTCTCCTAAGCTTGAGTAATGCGGCAGAATCAAGGTTTTAAATTTCGACGTATTGGCCGGTCACTAAATGCTAATATAATTTAATTAAATGCTCATTTAAGTTACCTTTAATTGCAGCATTTAATAATGTCATTAATGTTATTTAAGTGAAATAACTTGTTAAAAATCACAAACCAATTGTAACAAGTTTCGAACCGAAGTCATTTGCTTATAACAATAATTAATTGACCATTATGCCAACATTAATTACTTATTAAAAAGACGTTTTTTATACTTAATCTTTCTTGCCTTGGTGGATGTTTCCCGACAAATGCTATAAATTTGATTATTAATATTTATATAATAATAAAATGAATACAAGTTATATTGATTTATTAAAAATTAAGGTATATATTAACTTGTATAGATAATAAATATTATCTAATTCTATATATAATAAATATTAGTATATATACAAACATTTTAGTTCTATTATTTTTCAATGGTTACTAATTATATCCCGATACTTTGTATAAATCATTAAAGAATGCTTTTTATGTTTAAATAAATTAGTTATACTCACATAAAACTCATTTTTATTATTGTTCATATTTTTAAGGATTTTTTTTTGGATTTTCTAATGCATACAAGTGTATCTTGATGTTTCGTCTGTATCTATACGTTTCCAAAGCATATCTCGGTATGTCTCTTAAAATTACCTTTCTGATACACCTTGCGTTTCCGATACTTTGAACCTTAGGCAGAATTCGATTGAGTAAGAATTTTCAACTATGACGAAAGTGAATTCTGCTCATCTGATAGTAGTTCAGAGTTATCACATCATAAATAGTTGAGAGAAGCCCATTTTCGACACCTAGAAAACACTTGTATGAGTCAATGGACGCATCATAAATATTTGAGAGAAGCCCATTTTCAAAGTTATCACCTCATCAAGTTCCATCTCACTAAAATTTGGGTTGAAACAACTTGAGTGACTACCAGTTCGAGAGCCTAAATCAACTTGTATGAACATTTTCAATAGAGAGACTACACCTAGTGAGAACTTAACTAACGCTGAAACCAGTTGATATCAAGATGAAAATGATCCAAGATTTACCAATAAACCTAAAGTTTTCAAGATTTAAGAACACAATAGCACATACAACAGAACAAATAATCATGGTTTTGAAAACTGGACCAGACTGGATGATCGAACCGGTTGACCCATGAACTATTCAGGCAATCGGTCTGCTTCACCCTAAAACCACTCATGGGCCAAAAACCATTGATTTGGTCAGCAACCCACTGACCCAGTCAGTTGATCCGTTAACCCAAAAACCAGTTTTTGGCCGCTTTTTTATATTTTAAATCAAAACAGGTCATCCGTTCATACCGAACGATCGGACTGTTCAACCTGGGAACCATCCCAAAACGGTTCTGCGTCCAGTCCGGTTTTTAAAACCTTACGAATAATGGACAAGAATAATTGTAAGAGAACATGCTAGAAAAAATAAAAGAATTCTTTAGTTTCTTTTTATTGACATTAGGTGTACAACAATCATTTATCTGGTACCTTTTAGACTCTTGCGAACAAGATAGCAGTTGCATAGGCATGCCATATGTGACCAGGAACCGCACCTTGAAGGGGAGACGACAAGATAGTAAAGGGGCTTATGAGGAATTTAGGTGGATGAATATAAACAAGTAGGGTCATGAAAGAAAAAAACATATACACACGAGCTGCAAGATGTAACAGGAACCAGGACTATACAGGATCACATGCTGTGAAGAACCAGGACTATCGATGATATCCTTTGGTACAAGGCCAAGGGTGAATGACATGCAAATCCTTTACCAAACAAAGCTCAGGAAATACCTCTGTATTTTTACAGATCCTTCTTTTTCCCAATAGCTGTTGGGACACCATAACATACAGGAGACGCCCCAATCAAGAATGGCAGTGTGCAAGCCTCTCGGGCTTGACTCATGAATGATCCAATCTTAGGTCTTTGTCCAGAACAATCCTTACATGTATCACTAGATGGAGCTTCTTGTAACTTCTTTCTTCTGCCTTTCTTTGAATTTTCCATTGTTCTGCTTATTCTGAGGGACCCAAATTCATTTGATACTAAATTACATTGGCCACAATCAATAGAGGAAGTAGATCGTTCTTGCAACCAAGCGGCAAGCATGGCTCTACCAAACCGGTCAATATCCTTGTCGGTCACTTCCCATAGATTAGCAACAATGGCAGGGGAACCAGCTAACAGGTATGAGAGAGGAGCACCCTGTGGTGTATAACACCCCATGAGAGAGAGGGAGCCACTACTGCAGCCCATTAGAACAGTAGCAGCACATCTTTCCAGTTTCTGAATCTCATGTCCAGATATATACTGTGTCCCTGTACCATCAAATGTAAACAACTCAATCAACTAATACTGGAAAGGAGGAACAACAGCATGTAGGTATAGTGCTAGCTGCAACAGGCTAACAATGCAAGGAGAGGGGATAATAGCCTATTTGGATGTCATGTGAAAAGAAGTAATTATATTGTGAATTTTCATCTGCATTTAGGACAAAAACTTTCATCATACAAATTGGAGCCATTCCTCATTGTAAATAAATACTAGAATGAAATCATTTAAGGATTTTTCAATGATGTCTCTTCCATTTTCTTATAGACAACCAAAAAGGGAGTCATGTTATATGATGATAGTTTGGATCATAAAATGCTAAGAAAACGAATAAAATGAAATGGTTATATTTTAAAACTCACTTAAATGGGCTACAAGAATGATAAAAAAATAACTCAAGAAAACTGACTCCATAAGTTGGGCTTTTGTTAGTGTTCAATGGATAATGACCAATGCGAATACCTTTCCTTTTAAGTGTACACAGGAAATCCTATCCATAACAACAACAGCAACAGCAGGAACAACATGAATAGCAGTTATTCTTTTACTTTGAAAAGAATAACAAATAAGCATGGTAATAATGGTAACAACAAGCAAGTAGTTTTAAGTCAAGCATACCGCTTCCATGACCGAAGTATATAAATAGGTCATGGTTCTTTAGAGCGACCATCAACTCTTCAGCTGCGGGAGCAGTTCCAGCTTTCCCCTGGATCACAAAGCAATTAACGTTTCTAATGGTCAAATAAATATAAAATGGAAGCCTTTGGATGCAAATGACAGATGAAAAATGTGTATACTATTCATAGAAGTTCTTATTTGAAGGGTCAGGTAATCCTAAATTGCCATAGCACAAAGTCCAGATGAGCATGTGCCATAATTTAGAAAGCTTGCATATATATACACCTGAATTTTTAGGAAACAAAAGGTGTAAAATTACCTTCAGCTTTTGATTTTTAAACCAGTCCTCAAACTCAACTTGTGTGTGGCTGAGGTCACCACTAGGATTCAACAAATAAAATGCGTCTAGGGGGTCTATTGAGGGAAAAGCAGCCACAACCTTCCCGATTTGTTCTTGAGGGTGGAAGCTTTTGCTGAGTGTTGCAAATATGCTTCCCACAGATGGCATGCGGTAGACCTCTTGCTTTCTTAGTATTGGTATATTTTCCCATGGAAGCATCTGTTTTCAATCATCAGTGCATTAGCCGACTTGGATGAAATTAATCATGAATAAAGCACTCAAGGCACATATCAATCATTACTTCAGCAAAGGTATGATGAAAGTTTCAACTGTAAAATCAGGCCAACTGTAAGTTCAGCCTTTTTTTTGCCAGTTTGGTTCCTGACATCATCCACATTTACAAATTCTATGCTATTTTCTGGTACAAATAGAGCTCTCCTAAGAGACACTTTCCCTTCAGCCTGGATCAATGTGTTGAAATATCTTCTTTGTTCAATGCTATTTTCTCAGTACAAGAAGCATGATTAAAGGGTATGTTTGTGCAAGGTGCAAAGTGAGGTGTGCATCTTAACAAAGTGAAGTGCCACTTTAGGAAAAAAATCGTATCATATAAGAATATAGAAGTCTTAGTCTAGAAAAATATTTCTGAAGCCTATTAGTTTAATTGATTTGAGTGTCATGTTATTAACACAAAAGTTTTAGTTCTGTAGGTCTAAATCCTTTGTACATTAATCTCTTTAAGCTCTAAACATCATAGTTGAACTCTACAATGTAGCAAACCCACCTGTTAACAACATATTTAAGGTAATATTCATCAGACCATTAAAGGTAAGGTGCACTTGGGTTGAAGTGAGGCTTGCCCACTAAGCTTCACCAGTGAGTCTAGGCACACCTGAGCCATGCTTTTGAGATATTGGATATATTGAAACTTAAATTGGCTGGGCATGATAATGATGATAAGAATAATAACAACAAGCTAGATGATCCTTCCTATTTCAGCTAAATGAAAGAACCTTGTGTCTGATCTGCATCATCCACTGAGTAGGAGCTCCTCTGGATGACCATGTGTTCACTCCCCACCCTATATCAGCTCCATACCCCACTTAAAGAACATGGTAAGGTTAATTTGAAGTTCTGACAGAGTCAAACAACATAATTTGTTAAGACTATATGGAAATCAAACCTCTCGTTGCAATTCCTACTTGATTGGATGGTGCAGTGAAATATTTCAATGCCCATTAATATAATCAGCCCAAAAATAGAAAAAAAAAGCTTAGTTTTCAATATACATAACGAGTGATGGAAATTTCAAAAACCTCACCTGAATTTCCGAATCCAGAACCAAAATTACAGGTTCTCTGTTGCCACATTTGCACTCTAGCCCACTGGCAACTTCAAGAATCAGTTGTTGAGCCTTGCTAGACAAACTTTCTATTCCATCACAAGTGATGGAAAAGGCAGAACACTTTTCCCCTCCACAACATCTACTGCTGCCTGAGTAGCATTTGTGCAGTAACTGAGAAACATATTCATCTGCTTCAGAGACAGATACAGCACCTCCAAAAATAACTCTCAGAAGATTCTCATGTGCATCGTCTTCGCTTTTATGTTTTAAATCATCCATCAGCTTCTGAAGCACCGACTCCAAGTGTTTGCACTCTGAGTGTTCCCCCAAAAGTAAACATTTCCAGGGACCCAACCAAGAATCTTCTATATCCCTGGATGCATGAAGATTACATCATATCAATGGATTTTGACTTTTTATTCCTCAATAATGTTTTCCAAATGTAGTTAACTATGTGAAAAATTTACATGGCAAGAAACTGAACAACCAAGTTGCAATTAGGTTAATTATCATGGATGAGGGAGGATGAGGATGTATGTTATGTCAGAAAAATTGAAGCACAATGAATTCTGCAGAAGTGGCTCTACCATTCCTACATGTATACCTGTTCACATGCCATTGCTGACAGACACGCTGAGAGTGAGAGGCTTACCTCAACAATTTCCCCAGGCGATAATCAAGCTTCTTTCTACGTGTCCACCAGAGCAACCTGTTCTTTTGTGTATCATCTAGGGGAGAGACTGAGGAAGATAGGTAATTCTCCTCCAATATTGATTTGAACAGTGGAGCTACATCATCCACCACTGTGTAGCCCCATGGACAAGACCACTTTTTACTGGATCCATTCTCCTCAGAGATGGAACCTCTTCTAAATATTGCATCATCATCATCATCAACATCATCCAAAGATTCTGAAGAAAAGAAGCAAAATGCTTTAGTAGCCGTGAAGCTTATGTACAACAATAATGAAATACATACACATGCCCAGTATTATGTAGCAACACTACAAGGACATGGACATAAGAACGAGAATCCGATGCATGTGTAGGAGCCTGACTTGACCAGACAGAGAAACAAAAACTTGCAGATACATCTATAGAAAATTTTAACTAATAGAATGGCCCATATTTTGTTGAACTTTAACATTATAAACCTATGGAAAATGGTCAAAAAGATTATTATTGTTAATAACATTTTATATAATGACTTTGATGGCCCATTAGCCATGTGGATGTAAACTTAAAGAATGAGAACGGAGCATATGTAATTTTTGTTCAGTTTCTGCTTGGTCTTAATCTGAAGTTTCAATAAGATTCAAGTACTTCATTAACATGAGCTACCTACTTCTCATGATGTTTATGGTCATTTTAAGGCCAAAGATAACAGAAGGAAGACCAGATAGCTTGTTTAGGCACACAGCACCAGGAAATCTGCCTAAACCAGTTTGCTTAGGCACACAGCTGGTTTGGTAAAAATGTTCCAAAAATCTTTTTATCCTGATTGTGTTCACATTATCATCTCTCACCAACCAAATGGCATTCTAGGTGTTTAGCTTCAGATCCCCGAATCTTATTTTCCTTGGCGGTCTCATATCCCTATATCTCCTAATGTTTTGAAGTGTACTTTTGTTATGATCAAGATTGGATAAATCACCACAACACACGTCATCCTAAGGTGCTGAAGTTCTTCCTTGGATGCATTCTCAAAAAGTTCGTGATGATGCTATCACGATATTCTTCAAGCTATTGATTTCTACCCATTCATTTTTCAAAAGGTTTATGGTATCAATTTTTTTAAACTACATGCATGATGCAACCATAAACACTAGAGAGTTTTACCTAAAAGAAAATAAAAAAAGAAACCCTTCTTAAACCTAGTGTTTTAAAAGCACAAGGCACAAAAAAAAATGCAAGGGCCATTTTGGGCCCAAGGTGCGAGGCGCAAGGCAAGGAGAGCACCTTTTTGAACAAAGGCACACAAATGTAAAACACACTAAAAAATTAAAAAAATGCATAATATTAAAAATGTTAAAATACATAAACATAACATGTAAAACATATTTAAAATGAAAATTTAAAAATAAAATCAAGCATAGCATATAAAACATATTCAAGCATGTAAACTCTTAATCTCTTTATTTTTTTTTCCAATTGCATTACTTCAAATAGCTAACGTGATGTTAAACATTATGCATTCCTGATTCTATGAGCTACCTTTATACCAAGCCCCTTGAGGCAAGCCCAAACATGTCCATATCAGGGTCTTAAATTCTTAATCCATATAAAAAGGGGTTTTAGAGCTTCAGTGAGTGAATCCGGGGGCAGAGCCCCTGGCCGAGCTGCTAAGCACAAAAGAACAGAAAAAATGCACAATTTTTCAAAAGGCGCATGCCTGGGCTGAAGCGCAAGGCACATGCCTAGGTGCACCAGGCACACACCTTTTGAAAGTGGTGCACCTAGGACCTAGGTGAGGCACATACCCTAAAATGTGCTTTGCCTGTCCACCTAGGTGCGCCTTTTAAATCACTGATTAAACCAAAAGAAAAATTAGTTAGTTGCAAGTAATGTATGTATGTTCCCTTTCCAAACTGAACAATGTTGAACAAAGTTTAGAACAATCCAAACTTGTTCTAAAGAAAACATATAGCACCTTGAAGAACTAAATTCAAAGGCAAAAGAGTGACAATAGGTCGTCTCTTTGAATTTAAGCGTGATAGTAGCATCCATGGAAGTGAGGACGGACAATTCAGCATTCCTCTAAGCAGACTAGCACAGCCACCTCCAAGCAAACTTATACAGATGACTGTAGTTGTAGGAAGGCTTACAAAAAAGCCTGTAACAAATTCTTCAAGATCCTCAACTTTTTCTGGTGCAACTCTGTAGTATCAACAGAAAAATAAAATAAAACAAAACAAGAACAATGAAAGAAGGAAACAAACATTTTAGCCAAAACAGTTTTTTCAGTGTGCTACTTTTCATTCTGCAGGTCAAGCAATTAAATACCTGTGCAAATTGCAGGTCTCAGTTATGGTGGATGTTGATCCAATAACATTTGAAACCTGCTAAGCATAAAAAAAGTGATGATCAAATACAAATAATTATATATGCCTATCAACTGATAACAATGTGACAATGAAGGAAAAAAAAATGCATATCAGTAGACCACGGCAACTTCGAATTGTTACCAAGCTAAGACATTCGGAGAAGAGAAATACCATAGCAATAGCCGTTGGTATGGTATCAAGATAATACATGTTTTGCATAACATTTGAGGAAATTTATTTGGAAATATAAATCTTTTGCAATTTATTTGGTTATTTGGAAAGAGATTTGGAAAGAGAAGAACATGATTGAAGGAAATAAAAAGACAATCATTGCTAATATTGGTTCTATCATATTCAATTGGATGGTAGTGCACCCTAAGCTTGAAGACGTTAACTGCCTTTTCTTTCGATCAGATCTCTGGTCATTATAGAGTATTCACCTGATTACTCTGCTTAGTTGCCGGTGTTTGTATTGTGACATTTAAGTGTTGTGTAAGGGTGGGTACGAGCCAAGCTGAGCTGGATATTTGGCTATTCGAGATCAGCTAGCCATAAAACCATGAGGCTCGAGCTTAGTTTGAGCTAGAGAGTTGAGCTCGAGTTCGGATCAACTCAAAAGCTTGTAAGCTCAAGCTTAATTGTGAGTCAAGCTTCCTATAAAATTAAAAAATTATAATATAAAAAAATATTTTTTTTATTTTATATATAAAAACTAAAAATATTATATATGTAATATTTTATTTTTTATTTATATATTGATATATATATTATTTTTTATATGTATACTATTTTAGCTCGAGCTCAGCTCGATTAGAAAACAAGCCTATATATTGGGCTCAAGTTCAGCTCGAAGCTCTGTTTAGACCAAGTTGAATCAAGCTTTTCACGAGCCGAGCTCGAATAGCTCATGAAAGGCTCGATTCATTTCCACCCCTAGCATTGTGAGACCTACAAATGTGGATTTGGGTCCCTTTATTTCTCTGTGATGTTTTTTTTTTCTTTTGTTGGACTGTATGGGCCTAGGCTTGTTATGTATTTCAAACCTTTACCAGCTGCCACCCATTAAGGGTAAGTTTTGTCACTTATGTAACTATTGAACTTTCATATAAATAACAATTCTGGGCCGGACAGAGATAAGTAGCCACCCATTTCTCTTCATTCTTCTCCTTCTCTTCTCTAACCTAGAGCAAAAGGTTTTCGTGGTATCAGAGCACTAAATCTGTCCTAGGTCCTGCAATCCTGCATACCTTTTTGTCCCTTCTTCCATCTTCTTCTTCTTCTTCTCCTTTTCACTGTTCACTTTTCATTTCTTCTTAAACCCTAACTCTGGTCATAGCTTACTAGGGTTTCTCTTTTCTAGGGTTCTGCCTTGCCATTGCTGACCAAGGAGACCCTAAGTTGGTTGCCTATGGACTGTTAGTGCACAAACCAAAGTAGTCAAAACGGCTATTAGTGTGACCTGTTTTCTGCAGGTCTAGATGCTGAAATGTTAAACCCAAGCAGTTCAAGAAGCTTTCTGGGAATCGACAGTGAAGGGACTACAGTCAGGTTTTTTAATCAGATTTGAACTGAGGGAGGTTGTTATTCAAGGGCTTCTTTCACTGTTTTCTCTCTCACTTACTGTAAGCTGATTACTCTGTTAATACTTGGACTGAAAGAGTAGAGTCTTCCTTGCTTACCCATGAAGGAGTACATTACTGCTGAGGTGTCTTCCAAAGAGAACAGGGCAAGTGAGAACTTCTTGAACATAGAGCATCCTAGTTTCCCTAGTCTTCAAATCACAAGTGTGACGTTGGATGAATACAATTTCAAAGAATGGTCTATTTCAGCAAAACTCCATATCACAAATCATGGAATACTGGGGTATATCAATGGACAGGTTAAAGAACTGAAGATTGAGACACAAGAATATGGGAAATGGCATAGGGAAAATGCTACTGCTATGTCATGGTTGTGTCACAGACCTACTAATGGGCCCATGGGCCAAAAATAAGAAATCTAGAGTCTTTGGGGTGGATAAGGTTCGGTTGTTGATACTTTTGTAGATAGCTATCTAATTGGAGTCTGTTAAAAGTCATAGGTGAGTCTAGGATTGTGGAAAGTGGTTGGGATAAGTGGTCAAGTTGTTGCTTAATTTTAGGAGCCAAGTTTTTAGGAGTCAGTTATTATCCAAGAGTCTATTTAAGTTGTAATCTTCCTCTTAATGAGCATTATGATGAGAATTATCTTGTTTCTTTTTTTATCAATAACACCAACTTCATTAAATTAAAAGAAGAGAAGGAATAAGGATACAAAGGGGGAGATAAAATAACTTAGCTCCCCAAAAACAGAAAACAAAGGGAATGCAAAGAGAATTATCTTGTTAATTGAGATTTTTATCTCTTGGAGGTGTTCGTCTCCCTCGAAGCAGACAAAATCTTTGTTACGCCCTATCTGGGTCTGTAACAGGCTGTTGTCTTCCATGACACCCAAGATTGCGAAGACAGTTTAGCACTATCCTATACCTCATATGATTTGGGAAAAAAATATTCAACACTTATGGACAAAGGAAGAACAATGCAAGGGTGTATAGATTGACTCAAGATATTGTCACTTCAACTCAAGGAAATATATCAGTTGCAACATATTTTGCTACTCTAGAGGGGCTATGGGAGGAACTTGATCATCATGAAATCATAGACTAAAAATAATCTGAGGACAAGGAGATGTATCAAAAACAGATTGAAAGGAGGTGTTCAAGTTTCTTACCAGGCTAGACTCTTTATATGATGGCATTTGACCTCAGATTTTGGGAAGGGATGAACTTCCCAACCTACAACATGTGTTATATCTGATTAGAAATGAGGAGAGTAGGAGGAAAGAAATGAAGGTGGATGCTCCCACACAAGAGATTGAACATTCAACCCTTGTTCATGGTTTAAAATGTTCCTAATTTCCTTAACATTTCTACATATTTTCATTTTCACTTCCATGGGTAGTGACATGAAATTTTATTGGAATCAACATATTCCCAATGAACACTACCAACACTATGTAGAGTAGAAGAAATAATTCTATAACATAAGTTGGTGACAACATTGTAGATGTGTGGGTTAACAATGCTATTGTCCACCTAACTTCATGATTACCACTTTGAGTTAGCTCAATATTCATTTCAAACATGAAGTTAAATATTAGTTTTTGTTTGTGTAATAGATTCTTTGATTGATCTATTACAACCATGTACATTTTCTATGAGTTCAAATTTTGTTGTAACTCATTCTATCATTAATCTCTAAATCTTAAGGTCTATAGAGCAACCTCAAAATGTTTTCTTTTGTCTATAACCTTAGTTTCTTTGCTTTGTTTAATGATTTGGATCAAGATAATAATTTAAAAAGGTTTACCTATGCTTCCTTTATCATTTCATAAAACATCATTCTATATTTTGAATATTTTACAATGTTTCCACCATGTCTATAATTTTTATAATATTTCCATATGATATTTCCAACATGTTTCTTATATTTGAATGACCAACATTTCCAATGGCATCTACATTTTAAATCTTGTCCTTGCTTTAGCCAATGTTTTAAAAGGCGTGGGAGGTGTACAACTAGAGGCATGCCTCCAAGAGAAGCACCCCCAAAACACCCCAAGGTATATGCCAAAGGAAATGATACCTCTGAGGCATACACCTCAGATGCCTTTTGCACAAGGCATGCTAGAGGCGTACACCTCATGTGCCTCACGACACCTCATACAAAAAGACAAAAGAAAAGAAAGGAAAAAGAAAAGAATGGAAATGAAAGGAAAATAAACAAAAGAAAGAAAGAGAAGGAAAAAAGAGAAAAGAAAGAAAAGAGAAGGGAAGGGAAGGGAAGGAAAGAAAAGGGGAAAGAAAAATGAAATCCCCCTTTCAGCTAGTGTTATGCATCTTCGTTCTTCTTAATATAAATGATTTTTAGTTACTTAGAGAGGACGCATAAGGAGAGAGAAGAAAAATCTTAAGTGTTCACACTATGGAGGGGAGAAATACATTAAGGATATATGTTGGATTTTACATCCATTTGAAACCAGCAGCCCTTAGGAAAGATAAGATCATAAGAAACCGAATAAGGGCTTGGGATCCCATGGGCATGTAGCAAGCTCAAATATGGTTGATGGAGGTAAAAGAGGTAAATATTCTAATTGCTCCTTCCAATTGCTTCCCCAATTTCACTATAAAAGAGGTAAATATTCTAAATCGGGCTATGGTTCGATTAAATCAATCTTCTATTGCTTCCTCGTCTTCTTTTTTCCTTTATCAATAACTGAACTTTATTAAAGATTAGAAACATATACAAAAAAGACATGGAGAGAGGTAAATTCTCTTAACCCTCCCCAAGGGTTCAATTACAACAAAGTCCAAAACAAACCTTCCCTTCCCATTGTGTCTTCCAGAACTGGCTGACAAAACAAACGATTGGGAGTGGTCATGAAGCTGGTTGTCTCTACTATGTCAATGAAAATATCAGTTTTAACTCTTAAAGTATTAACTAGTCAGTGTAGTAACTGCAAGGAGTTTAGTACCACAATTTATCTCCGGCATGCCAGATTGAGTCATTTGTCTTTTCTCTTGTTAAGTGTCTTATTTCCAAAGTTCAAAAAAGAATCAACTGAAAGTCATTTTCTGTGATGTGTGTTAGTTGTTTAAGCATTGTAAAAGCAAACTATTCAAGTTCCAATAATGACGTAAAAGTTCCTTTTGATTTAGTTCATTCCAATGTGTGTAGTCCTTCACAAACAATGCAACTGAATACATCAAGAATCTCTGAACTCATTCTTTGAAGATGAAGGGACTTTACACCAATCTTCTTTCATTTATACTCTACAGAAAAATAGAGAGAAAGTATAGACATTTAATGGAATGACTCGTGCTTTATTGTTCCAAAGCAAGGTTCCCAAGAAGTTTTGGCCTCATGTAATGCTCACAACATTGTATCTGATTAACAGGATGTCATCCAAGGTAATGGGTATGAAAATCCCCTTGCTTGTTCTCTGTCTACATTAACCTGTGTTTTCTTTACCTCCAAAGGTTTTTGGTTGTGTATGTTCCTAAAAGGACTAAGTTGGACCCTAAGGCAATCTGTAGGGTGTTTTTGGGAAACTCTCCTAACAAAAGGGAGGCAAGTGTCTTGATCCAACTACTGGGAGAAGTTCATTACTAAAGATGCCACGTTTTGTGAGTCACAACCGTTTTTTGAGCCCTATCAAAATTCTCTTCAAGGGGAGACTAGTGGAGTGGAAGAGATCTCCACTAGGGTTAATCCTTGTCTTTGCTCTTGATCCCTCTCTTCCAATTGCTCCTCCCGATCATACTTCCTCACATACTGGGAGAAAGTTCATTACTAAAGATGCCACGTTTTGTGAGTCACAACCGTTTTTTGAGCCCTATCAAAATTCTCTTCAAGGGGAGACTAGTGGAGTGGAAGAGATCTCCACTAGGGTTAATCCTTGTCTTTGCTCTTGATCCCTCTCTTCCAATTGCTCCTCCCGATCATACTTCCTCACATACTGGGAGAAAGTTCATTACTAAAGATGCCACGTTTTGTGAGTCACAACCGTTTTTTGAGCCCTATCAAAATTCTCTTCAAGGGGAGACTAGTGGAGTGGAAGAGATCTCCACTAGGGTTAATCCTTGTTTTTGCTCTCGATCCCTCTCTTCCAATTGCTCCTCCCAATCATACTTCCTCACATACTTCTTCCCTTCTTATTGGACCTATTGAGTTTGCTAATCCAAATGGGACTCTTGTTGGTACTACACCTATCATTGGAGCAAATATTCCTAGCCCTGGAAATGAAAGAGAGCAAGTGTTTATCAAAGACAAGAAAGAGGAACATGCTGACTGATGACTACAATCAATTGGGAGATTTTGAATCCACCAAGGTATTGTTCACACTACTGATTCCACTAGTCTTGATTCAGATCTTATTGCCTTGCAAAAACATGGACATTCATGTATTCTTCATCCTATAGATAAATTTGTTTCATATTCTCACTTGTCTCCTGCCTATCACACTTTTACCATTGCCTTCTCTTTGTCTATCACACTTTTATTACTGCCTTGACTTCTGTCTCCACCCCTTCCAAGTACTCAAAGGCAATTGTTGATCCCAACTGGAGGGAAAATATAAATGAGGAAATGAGAGCCTTATTGAAGGAAAACACTCGGGAGCTAGTGGATCTACCAGAAGGGAAAAGCATTGTGGGGTGTAAGTGCATCTATATGGTCAAACACAAGGATGATGGCTCTATAGATAGATACAAAGCTAGACTAGTTGCAAAGGGGTTCACTCAAAAGAAGGGTGTAGATTAGGAGACATTTACCCCAACGGCTTATCTAAATATCATATGGATGTTACTCTCCCTAGCAGCAAATTTTTTCTGGGAACTACATCAGTTGGATGTTGAGGATGCCTTTTTGAATGGAGACCAGCAAGAGAAAGTCTACATAGAGCCTCCTCCAAGGTATTACATAAAGGAAAAGGTGTATAAATTAAAGAGGGCCTTGTATGTACTTAAACAATTGTCAAGGGCCTGATTTAAGAGATTGTGCAAGGCAACGATACTATAGGATACCAACAAAGCAGTTCTCATCGCACACTGTTCCATAAAAACATTGGAGGGAACTTAACAACATTGTTTGTATATGTTGATGGCATGGTTGTCACTAGAAATGATCCAATGGAGATTTAAAAGTTGAAATGTTTCTATTGAGTTAGTTGCTCATATACTCATCAAATATCGGTCTATTATTGGATGGTATGTTCTCGAAGATTCCCTCATCTCTTGAAAGTGCAAATACTATCTCCTAGTCTTCTACTAAAACTGAATATCATGCTATATCATAAACTTATAGTGAAACCATAGTTTTCAAGGCACCAAGGCAAAGCTAGGCAATAGGGGAGAGCCTTGGCACCTAGGCTTCTCCTAGGTGATGAGTTTTAGAAAATAAAAAAATATAAATCCTAGGGTAGATCCCTAGGTTTCATAGTAATAAGTAGTGATCTTTAACTAATAATCACCATAATTCTCATCAAATAAGTATAAACCCCATATCAATAGATAGAAAGTGAAGATATTTATGAGTAGAAAAATAAGTAAGGAAATAAACATACAAAACATAAGGGTTGAGCCCTTATTTTGGTCTTAGGAAGAAGAAGAAGTCCTATTGATTGTTTTTGTGTGTCAATTGGATAAAATCTTCAAGTTATTTTTCAGTTATCAAGTCTGGTTTAAAGTCCTAAAGGGTTCAAGACTATGTCACTGACTTGTGTCACGATTGAACCCAAACAAATAAGAAAATAACAAAAGGAAACTAGTATAAGAATAACAAATATTAATACTATAAATCCACAATATGAATAATTTAGTCTAGTAATATCCGTTGTACTACTATTAATAACATAAAATAAAAATTTTAAATATTGTGTGGTGTCTTACATATAAATATGCAGGCGTTTGGGCGAGGCAACCCTGCAAGAATGCCTTATCGCCTAGGCGTCGCCTTGACAACTATGAGCGAAATTATTTGGTTGTGAGGTCTACTTCATGACTTATGTGTTACAATCTCTAACCCAATACCTCTCTATGCTGGTACGAATACAATTAATATTGCCCTAAATCTAATCTTCAATGAATGCACTAATGTATTGAAGTCGATTGCCACTTTATTTGAGTCTTTCCAACATTATTACTCTCCCTTACATAGCTTTTAAATCTTTAATTAGTTTATATTTTTTCACTATTGTTCTCCCAGTCCCTATCAACATGTTTTTGCTTAAGCCCAGGTGGGCCTTCAAAAGTTCACCCTGTTAGACAGTGTATGCCCCTTAGCTCCAATTAGATTCATGTACATATATATTTATTGTAAATGAATAAAAGTATATAATTGATTCATGTTATATTTGGTGTGTTTCTGTGTAATTACCCTTAAACTAGACACTTATGAGACTCGTGTTAGTTTAGAATGTTCTCAACCATTGGATAGACTTGGGGAGGTTTATCCTGCAAAGGCTGACACGAATGTGCTGCCAAGTCGGTTGGGGTAGCTTGTCTCAGCTGTCAGGGTTAGACCCGGAACACATGTAGTGTGTATTTGCTTGAAACACTAAACCCGGACCATTTTCCAATTATGCCCTGGACCTTGGAGACTGGTGGGCAAAACTAGAAAGTTACATCCAACCCTTAGACTCGATTATGGTACTGCATTGGGTGTCAGATTAAGTTGTCTTTGATATGCCAATCAATGAAACCCTTCGGGGGTCAAAACCTGGGTATGTTGGGGCAGTCTGAGAATTCACTCAAGTGGGTGATCATAGTGATAGGATCAGTCCCTTTGTCAGACAAAGTGAATGATCAGGGGTTGCACTCTCTCTGATGGAAACCAAAACTGTCGGTAGTCGATTTCAACTGTATTTGAGATTTGTTTTTGCAAAATATATTTATATGAATACATATATATATATATATATATATATATATATATATATATATATATGTATAAATTATGTTTTATGAAAGGGTTTGCAAAAGGTTTTAATTCCTGGGATCCATCTGAGCAGAGAGTGCAACACTTTACCTTGTAGCCGAGGGAGAGGTCGTCTCTTGTCGAGTAGTATTTGATCATTAAGGGCTAAGAGGTTAAGTGTAAAAGACCATTTAGGGCTATTATACCTAATGGGCTAATCTCACTTAAGACAATTGTCCTTGGGCCTTCATAAGATGGTTGGACTCAATGACCATTTAGTGTAAATGTTGGGCCCATTAAGAGCCCATACTGATGGACTCAGGGGTTGAACCCGAATGGCTTTTGTGAGATCAATGTTAGAGTCCCACACCATACAAAGAGAGCCAAGTTGGCCAACAATTAATCAGGGACGTGAGCCATTTACTTAATGGGCCTAAAGCCCAAAGATTAATTGGATTAATCATCATGGGCGAATTTGGGTGTGGATATGGGTTTGGATCAGCAGATAAGGATAAGAGGATAAGTCTTATCCACTTAAAGAGAAAGATTTGGATTAAGGAATTCCTAATTAGATTAGGAGATCAGCTCTTTAAGATCTATAAATAGGAGAGGGCGAATTGCTCCAAGACACACAATACTGCTCTCAACTCTCCCCCTCTCCTTCTACTCTTGCCGCCATACATACCCTATTCGATTCTCCATTCTTGAACTGATAAAGATCAATTCTGATTCTGATTTTTGGAAGAAAAATCAGATCTAGCTCGTGCTCACCTCCCTTACTCGACCCAAGCCATTGGATTGCAGTTCTTGCTTAAGGACTGCATTACTGAACCTGCTTCATGTCAAGTAGCGCCATCTTCAGTGGAAGCGGGTTTTGGTACCTTCTTTGGGCATGAACACCTACTTTGGGAGCTACATGTGTGGATTCCATATCAGGCATTGCTTTCCCTTTCTTTTGGTTTCAGATCTGGTCCGGTTTGGTTCAAGAACGATCCTTGAAAAATGCAGTTTTTCTAAAACTATGAATACGATTCACAGAAGAGAGAAAATAAATTTTTGAAATTTCACCAGCCACCCTGCATGGTTCGTCCATCCATATGATGGATTTCTCCTTCACACCCAACATCGTTCTTCACTTTAGCATTTGATAGAATATGTTCAGTTAGAATACTAGGTCCCTAGCCTCTAAATTTTATCAATAACAAAGAAATTATTCCAAGGGTGGGCCTTGGCGCAATGGTTGGGTTGCTCACTTGCTCCATTGCAACCTGGGTGACCAGGGTTCAAATCTTGGAAACAGCCTCTCTATATGTGCAGGGGTAAGGCTGCACATATCTCTCCCTCCCCAGACCCTGCATTTGCGGGAGCCTCATGCACTGGGATGCCCTTTTTAACAAAGAAATTATTCTGATAAGAATTAAATATAAACAATCATACAATCATGTTTGGAGAGTTTGTACAAGAGTTTGAATATCATTGTGGCATATTAGGAATTCCTGAAACAGCAGAGCCTGGAGTATCAATTTAAGAAGACAACACTAAGTCATCTTAGTGATATTTAGTACTTTTATAATAACAAAACAGAAGCCAAAATTATTTTTCTAGCACACCAGAGCCTGGAATATCAGTTTAAGAGAATGGAACTAAGTCATCTTAGTAATATATTGGTACTGTTGCAATAACAAAACAGAAGACAACACTCTAAAGATGACTATATACAAATCAGAATGACATAAAACCTAACACAATAAAAATAAATCCTCAAATTACTTTTCGAGCACAGAAATTATTAGGTGGTTTCCCTAAACAGTGCATGCAAAACATTTCAAAATAAATATGGAAAGGCATACCTGAGAATTTACAAAGTTTTGGCCCTTAAGTTTTGCACTCATACTTGAAAAAAACAGGTAGTTGAGATGTGTACCAAGTGAAGCTTGATGAAAATATGCTGCCCAATGACTTCTAGAGAGAGATTTGCCAGAACAAAAAGGGAAATAAAAGAGCCCACCTGAGGTAGAAAGTAAAAATATTGCAGCAAGCAACCTAGATACCTGTTTCAGTATCATTACACAGTTAAAACTCAACAATTTACATTTCAGTTTAACTGTTTTTCTTATAATTGGTAATAAAGAGCAATACATACTAAAAAGTTAAACAAGATCAAAGAGTAAAAGGATATCAAAATAAAACAGTCCAAAATCTCCATTTTGGTATTCTTGCCCTTAATTCAGAATTTCATCTTATAATTTGTCACTCCTTCTGGAACATAAGGTACTGTTAGATAATTATGCCCCCAGAAGTCCAACATTTCTTGTAAACTACTTTATTATGCATAACGTTTGAGTTTCTAGTGTAGTTATGTGTGTCACTGTGGTGTGTTTCTATGTTATACCCTCGACCTGCATTTTAGGACTATGTTATGAGACTAAATACTCAATATGCAAACTAAATGTTCTCAACAAATGGATTAACCAAGGTAGTTTATCCTGACAAGGTTGACATACTTGTACCGCCTAAGGGTGGAGCAGTGTGTCTCTGCTGCTAGGGTTCAGATCCAAATTATAAGTGTTTATGAAACATTGAACCGGACTATATCCAATGTGCTCCTAGACCTTTTGATTGGTGGAGCAATTGGATAGTTGCATGTAGTCCCAAGACTTGATATTGGTACTTTGACGAATATCAGACTTGTCTCCTTCTGATATGCCAACCAGTGAGGTTCTTTTGAGGTCAATACATAGGTATGTTTGAGAAATTAGAACAGTATCTAGACAAATGTTCAATTAATGGCAGATAGACTGTACTACAAATGTTCAATTAAGCTTGTTAACCTGATGAACATAATCCAATTTGAACCAATAGACCCAAGTACTTTGGGTGGTAGAACTTGGATTGGTTCTGATTGACATATATGAGCCAACTTAGAGGCCTAGATGGGTCCCACCTCCATTTTGAAAGGAAGAACTCTTGGTTTGTTTGAATTAGAGGCTTGTGGGTCCCATGCCACACAAGACTCTCCTTCTCACATTCCACTTGAAAGAAAAAAGAAATTTATTAGGACTAGGAATGGCAACGGGGGGGTATCATATTCCCCGTCCCCGATCCCCATCAGGAATAAAATTTGTCATCCATCCCCGATCCTCGAAATTTTTTAGATAACAGTATTTTTTCTGAAAAATAAATTTACTTAAAATAAATAAAAAATTTAATTGTAAATAATGTTTTAAATGTGTTTTGATATATAGAAATAATATAATATATATATATTTAATATAAATAACATTTAATATATAATCGGGTTCGAGACGGGGCGGGGACCTCAATCCCCATCCTTGACCCTGACCCCGATTGGGGATTCCTATTAATCTCCGTCCCTGTCCCTGCCCCGCCAAAACAATCCCCATCCCTGACTCCATTGGGTTGGGGAAGTCGGGTCCCCGTCGGGGATGGGGAAAATTGCCATCCCTAATTAGGACTGGGGAGCCCTATTTTGAAGAGTTCTAATGTGATTAGGACTTGATTGGATTGACTAGTCGAATTCAAGGCTGAATTGAAACAAACTTATTAGCATGTCTCACCTAATCTGGTTGGGAGACATTGAGAAATTCAATTAGGTCTCCCTACACTATAAATACCTGGAGATCAACCAGCTCTAACACACTTGCATTAACTCTCAAACTCTAATATTCAGCTTTGCAAAGACTACATGCTCTCTAGATTCTAGGGTTTTTGGACTATATCTTCTTCCAATGTTGCAGCCAGACCTAAACCTTCAGGTGCTACATATTTGCCTATTTGGTGGAGAATTAACATAAGAGGCGGTGCCATTGCTGCAATTAGTTGCTGGTTTCAAGAGGAGAGTAACTTGGATCGAGGGGAGGTTGTGCCATCTTCAACTCTCACATCAATTTGGTGAGAAGCATTAAGAGACTTGGGCATGAACTTCACAGCTAGGTACTGCACTTATGGTGATCTCCATCATATTCAGGTATTCCTTAACCTCTCCTTGGTCTGAAACTCATTGATCTGAATCACATGTTTGATCCTTGATGGAGAAAATATTTGTCATAGGTGATGATTCTCAGCATATTAGGGCTGCCGACAGTTGGATCTGGGTTGGTTCTAGGTAGAACCTGTCCTAAACCGATTATTAATCAGCACAAAAGAGTGAACCCAGAACCATCCCAATTAAAAATCAGGTCCGATCAGGTCTAATCCAATAGATCCGATTATTCTGAAAGCTATATTTATTTATTTAAATTCATTATCTATCAAATTTACCATTTCAGACATGAAATATAGTAAAGTTAGGAAAACATTATATATATATTTCATACAATAATCGATTAGGGTCCTAATCGATTCTGGACAAGCAAGAACCAGAACCAACCCGATTATTAATCGGGACAAAATCATGGAACCAGAACCAACATAATCAGTTCAGTTCAGTTCAGTTCGGGCAGTCAGGCAGAACTGACCCATTGACAATCCTAAGAAGTATTCACTGTAGTAAGTTTTTGAACTTATACATGCTTGGGGCTGAGAATCTTTCACCATCTCTTGGCATTAGCACTTTCAGTTCCTTATTATCAAGATTAAATCTAGGTTTCTTTTGTAATGAGAAAAAGTAAATGTCATTGTTGCAGGATTTGTTTCTTTCCCATCTGTTTTAGCATGTAAATATATTGACTAAAAGGAAGCAAAGAAGGAAAAGAAAAAAGAAACAGTACTGTTTGGAGGAAAGCCAAAATTATGAGGCATAAGCCTCTATTCCATATATATAAACTGCTTTATAACTATAGCAATTGACTAATATCTGGTTGTATAACTCACTATAACAGCCTTATAAACAAAGGCTATTTAAAACACTGAAAGAGATATAGGTGATAAATAAACACTAAACTCCTATTACAACTCGAGCACTACTGAACTAAAAAAATACTCGTATTTCAACAATCCCTCTCAAGATGAGCATAGATGCTAACCATACCCAGTTTGCCTAGAGTACAATTCAGCTTGAATTTCTAGACTCCTTTAGCAAAAACACCCACCAACTGTTCATCTGCCTTCACAGAAGGAGATAGTTGGAATGAAGAGTATAGGAAGAAGAAGAAGAGGTATCGAAAGAATAGGGTGTGTTACTATTCACACCAAAATGTTTTCATTTAACTTAGTAAAGAAAAATCACATTCATAATCTCAATACTCCCCCTCGAGCTGAGCATAGATATCTATCATGCCCAGCTTGCCTAGGTTTCTTTCAAGCTTCAGCTTGTGGAAGCCCTTGGTCAGACAATTAGCAAGTTGATCTTTTGACTTGACAAAAGGCACACATATTTCTCCACCATCTATCCTTTCTCTAATGAAGTGTCTATCAACCTCAATGCATTCTGTATGATCATGTTGAACTGGATTATGTGCAAGGTTTATAGCAGCTTGATTATCACAATACAGTCTCGTTAGAACTTCAGCTTGGATTCTATATAATTCTAATACACCATGAGCCATAGCCCTATATTCTGCTTCTACACTAAATTGAGCTACAACTAATTCCTTTATAGTTCTCCAAGACACAACACTACCTCCCACCAATGCACAATAACCAAAGGTGGATCTCCTATCATCCACAGAGCCTGCCCAATCAGTAGCATTAGTATAAGCCTCAACTTTGAGATGCCCATGGTTGGAGTATAACATTCCTTTGCTTGGGGCCCCTTTAAGTAGGCAAGGATCCTATTAATTGCTTGCATATGTGAAGTTTTGGGTCATGCATATATTGACTCACCTTATATATGGCATAGGATATATCAGGTCTGGTCAAGAAGCACAAGTAGAGAAGTTGACCAACTAGTCTCTGATAGGCACCATTTCTAGAAGAATGTATCTGTCATCAGCATTTAATTTATGATTGGGATCAATACGAGTTTCAACTGGTTTGCATCCTAACTTGCCAACTTCTCTACAAAATGAAGATCCCTTCCTTTTGAACTTGCCACTTCTATTCCAGAAAAAGTATCTTAGATTCCCAAGATCTTTGATCTCAAATTCAGAAGCAATAAATGACTTTAGTTGGACTATTCCAGTGTTATCATCTCCAATGATAGGAATGTCATCAACATATACTATCAGTAGAGTCACTAAGTCATTAACTCTTCTTATGAAAAGAGTGTGAACTACATGTGATTGAGTGGACCCAATTTTAAGAACAACATTTCTGAATCTATCAAATCAAGCTCTAGGAGACTACTTGAGCCCATAAAGGGATTTGTTCAGATGGCAAACCTTCCCTCACTGTCAGAGAAGTTTACCCTTGGGGGAAGATCCATGTATACCCTCTCTTAAAGATCTCCATTGAGGAAGGCATTCTTCACATTCATCTAGTATAGACACCATGAATAATAAGCAGCAAGAGACAATCATTTGGATAGAATTCATTTTGGCTACAGGTGCAAAGCTCTCCTAAATAATCAATCCCATTTGTTTCGATATATCCTTCTACCACCAACGTAGCTTTGTATCTTTCAATTAAGCCATCTGCCAAGTGTATAGCAATATACATCCACTTTCAACCCATTGGGACCTTACCCTTAGGAAGTGGAACAATCTCCCAGGCTTGGTTCTTTATGAAGACCTCCATTTCTTGATTCATAACATCTTTCCACTAAGGCTCCGTTTGGTTTGTGGGAAGATTTAGGTGGGATGGGAAAAAATGGGATGGGATGGGATGGAAAAGTGTAAAAATCTACTCTTCCATTGTTTGGTTTTATACATGAGAAAATAATAAGAAAACATTGTTTCAAGGAGAAGAGAAGAGAAGGTGAGGGAGAAGAAAACACAATGTCTGCAAACCCAGATCTGTGTCTGCAACTGTATCTACGAACCCAAAAGAAGAAAGAGAAGAAGAGAGGAGAGAGGGAAGAAGGGAGTGTCTTCGATCTGTGTCTGCGAACCCAGATCTAAGTTCTACCATGGCAGAACTTAGATTTGTGTCTACGAACCCAGATCTGTGTCTGTGAACCCAGAAGAAGAAAGAGAAGAAAAGAGGAGAGAGGGAGGAAGGGAGTGTCTCCGATCTGTGTCTGCGCACCCAGATCTGAGTTCTACCATGGCAGAACTTAGATCTGTTTGCGAACCCAGAAGAAGAAAGAGAAGAAGAGAGGAGAGAGGGAGGAAGGGAGTGACTGAGAGGGGGTGCCGCTGCTGCTGCTCTGTTTCTAGGTTCGAACGGGTAAGGGTCGCACGGTTTTGGGATCTAATATCCCACACTTTTCTCACCCCATCCCCCTCTTACCCTCAAACCAAATATGAGAAAAAGGAATATTTTTGGAATATTCCCTTTTTCTCATCCCCATCCCACAAACCAAACAAAGCCTAAGGGGACTGCACTTCATTTGTAGCATTACGAGGAATTGAAATAAAGTAAATGGCAGAAACATAAATATAGCAGGAAGGTGAAAGGGTATTGTTTCGACTACTGCTACAGTAGTCCGAACAGGAAGAGGAGAAGAAGAAGAAGAAGAAGAGGAAGAGAAGAAGAGGGGTCAGTCGAAAATCTGATGGTTAACCCATTCAGTCGACCCCCTTAATCTATATTAGCTTCTAATCATGTTTACAAAGACAGAAATGCCCTTACTTAAGTGTGGGGCAGAGTAACTCTAATAACACAGCCACATAAGCAAGTTACTTAATAAACAGAAGAAGACTAAACTACCCCTATTCGACACATCTTAACACTCCCCCTCAAGCTGGAGAATATATGTCATATAATCCCAGCTTGTTACATAGATAGTTTACTTTCCCTGAGCTTAGAGCTTTTGTAAACAAGTCTGCCCACTGGTCATTGGAGCTCACATGTTCTGTATTTATCTCTCCGGCAAGAACCTTCTCTCTCACAAAGTGGCAATCAACCTCTATGTGCTTTGTTCTCTCATGAAAGACAGGATTGGAAGAGATATGGAGTGCAGCTTGGTTGTCACAGTACAATTTCATAGGTTTATCCATGTGAAACCCAATTTCTTGTAGAAGATTCCTCAGCCACACTAATTCACAGGTAGTGTGAGCCATGGCCCTATATTCGGCTTCAACACTACTTCTGGCTACAGCCGTCTGCTTTTTACTCTTCCATGTCACAAGGTTTCCTCCCAGAAATGTGCAATAGCCTGTAGTAGATCTTCTGTCACTCACTGAGCCTGCCCAGTCTGCATCTGTATACCCAACTACTTCAAGTTTTCCTCCTGGTTTATACAATAGCCCACGGCCTGGAGCTCCTTTCAGATACCTCACAATTCTAAGGACTGCATCCTAGTGAGGTATACGAGGGTTCTGCATGAATTGGCTCACCACACTGACTGCAAAGGAGATGTCGGGTCTCGTGATAGTCAGATAGTTCAGCTTTCCCACTAGTCGTCTATACCTTCCAGGATCTTCAAATACTTCTCCTGTATCACTGCTCAACTTAACATTTGGTTCCATAGGGGTCTCAGCCGGTTTTGCACCTAACAGTCCTGTTTCTTCCAATAGATCAAGGACATATTTCCTTTGACACAGATTCACACCTTGTTTTGACCTGGCAACCTCAATTCCCAAGAAATACTTTAATGTTCCAAGGTCCTTTGTTTGAAAATGATTTTGCAGAAATGCCTTTAGTTTGCCAATCCCCAATTTATCACTACCAGTGATGACAATATCATCCACATAGACCACTAATAAAATCTTCCCAGCTTCTGAGTCATAGCTGAACACGGAGTGATCAACCTGGCATTGCTTCATTCCAAAACTCTTCAAATACTTCTTCAGCTTGCACACCTTACCACCCTCCCCCTGAGCAACAAACCCAGGTGGTTGCTCCATATATACCTCCTCCTCTAGATCACCATGAAGGAAGGCATTCTTTATGTCAAGTTGAAGGAGAGGCCAATCATACATAACTGCCAAAGAAATTAGAACACGAACGGAACCAATTTTAGCCACCGGAGAGAATGTCTCCATATAGTCCACACCATACGACTATGAGTAACCTTTAGCAACAAGTCTGGCCTTCAGACGCTCCACACTACCATCTGGCAAGTATTTCACAGTATACACCCATTTACAGCCCACAGCATGCTTCCCAAGTGGGAGAGTAGTGAGTTCCCACGTTTGAGTATGTTGAAGAGCAAAAAGTTCCTCCTCCATTGCCCGCCGCCATCCAGGTGAACTAAGAGCTTCTTGAACATTGTTAGGTATGGAAATAGAAGACAAAAGTGAAACAAACTGGCGATGTGAGGTAGAAAGACGAGATAATGAAACAAAATTGGAAATGGGATGGAGTGTAGAACTACGTTTACCTTTCCGTAAGGCAATGGGTAGGTCAAGATCTGAAGGTTCAGCAATAGGAGCCATGAGAGGATCCGCAGACGAGGTAGAAGTAGGAGGAGGGGCCGGTGTCGTTCGACGTGTATACACTTGTCGGATCGATGGTCATTCAGTGGTGACCTGCACTGGATGAGGAGATGAGTCTACTCCAACAACAGCCTCTGGAACTGAATCACTGACAGGAAGAGGAAGAGGAGGTAAGGGTGAGGACAAGGGTGCTTCAGGACGGGAGAAGAAGGGAACAGACTCAAAAAAGGTGACATCAGGGCAGACATAGAACTTTCGGGCAATGGGATTATAACACTTGTACCCTTTTTTGAGTCCGAGAGTAGCCAAGGAAGACACATTTAATTGAGCGTGCATCTAGCTTGTCTATTCCAGGACTCAGATTATGAACAAAGCACACACAACCAAAGACACGAGGAGTTAATGGAAACGGAGATAAAGTGGGAAACAAGATGGAGAAGGGTGACCGACCATGAAGAATAAAAGAGGGTATCCGATTAATGAGAAAACATGCAGTGAGTACAGCATCACTCCAAAACCGTTTAGGAACATTCATGTGGTGAAGCATAGACCGAGCAATTTCAAGAAGATGACGATTCTTCCGTTCAGCCACCCCATTTTGTTGAGGGGTGAAAGCACATGATGTCTAATGAATAATGCCATGCTGTTCTAAATACTGTTGAAATGCAGTAAGAAAATATTCACGACCATTATCTGAACGGAGAACTTTGATTGGAACACCAAATTGTGTACGTATTTCAGCATGAAATTTTTGAAAAATGGAAAATAATTCACTTCTTTCTTTCATTAAGTAAATCCATGTTATTCTTGAACAATCATCAATAAAGGAGACAAAATACTTGTACCCATTGTAAGACTCAATTTTGATTGGACCCCAAACATCTGAATGAACCAAAGAAAAAGGACTCAACATGCGACTCTCAACTCTCGGACTAAAGGACACACGACGGTGTTTACCAAACTGACATGACTCACATTGTAAAACTGACAACTGACTCAATGATGGAACCAACATCTTGAGAACCTTGAGAGATGGATGTCCCAGTCGACAATGCCATTGTAGAGGAGTAAGGGAGGTCTGAAGTGCAATTGAAGATCCACCGCCGTCAAAGTAATACAATCCACCAGCTTCATGCCCCCCACCAATCTTCTTCCCCGTCTTGAGATCCTGAAAAACACAAGTGGAAGGAAAGAAGGTAACAGAACAGTTAAGAGCTTTGGTTATTTTACTAACAGACATAAGATTGAATGGAAACTTAGGTACATATAAAACAGATGATAAGGGGACAGAAACCAAGTCAACATTACCAACACCACAAATGGGAGATGAGGACCCATTGGCAAGTGTAACAGTTTGTGATGTGGAGGTTTCAGAAAGAGAAGAGAACACACCTGGAGTCCTGGTCATATGATCTGAGGCTCCAGAGTCAATAATCCAGGAAGGAGTTTTAGATGACATGCAAGCAATACCTGATTGGGCATATGTGGCAGTGGTATGCTGTGAAGTAGTTTGAAGGAACCGTTCATACTCATCACGCGGAACACTCACCATCTCCCTCCCAGAAGTAGATGTAGATGTAGATGTGGGAGGTGTTCGGTCTGCCAGTTTACTGTCACTAATAGCAACCTCGCCTGCTACAGCATGATTAGCCCATTTAGAGGGAGGGCCATGTAGGTCATAACAGAAATTCACTGTGTGTCCATCCCTACCACAATGAGTACATTTCCTTGTAGAATTATTTTTTCCTCTACCACGGCCTCCCCCTGAATCACGGCCACCCCGACCAATCATGGAATTGCCACGGCCCCCTCTGGAATGACCTCCCCCTCTTGTACTATGTCTACCACCTCTAGCTATCACAAGTGCTGATCTATCATACTGTGTGGGGTTCTCTGTCTGGCCCAAAGAAATTCTACGAAGTCTTGAGAATACTTCCTCAAGTGATGGAAGAGTAGAGCCCCCCAATATATGAGTTCTAATTGGTTCATATTCTGACTTCAACCCCACAAAATCTTGTAACATCAAGTTGCTCCTTTTGCTGTTGCTGAACTTGAATATCTGAAGTAAGGGGATGATAGACATTGAGTTCATTCCTTATATTCTTCATGCAGGCATAGTACTCTTCTAGTGTTTTGGTTCCTTGTTGTAGATCAAAGTACTCCTGATACAGCTGATATACTCTTGTTGTGTTGTCTTGTCCAGAATATAGCTTCTTAGCATGCTCCCATATATCCTTAGCCGTATCAAGGAACATGAAGTTGGCACTGATTTTGGGTTCCATACTATTCCACAGCCAAGTCATGATTTGAGCATCTTCTTGTTCCCAATCATCAAACCCTGGAGAGTCAACCGGTGGCTTCTCATCTCTTACATGCTTTACTTTCTTCTTTGCCTTGAGAAAAACTTCCACTGATTTAACCCATGGAACATAGTTCTCTCCATTTAGCTTAATTGAGGTCATTTGTACCCCTAGGTAGTCGGAGGAAATTACTACACTAGGTTTCTGATCATTGTAGCCATCTCCTATTGCTGCCATTGTACTCTTTCACAGTTGTCTCTAACTTTACTTCTCAGCTACAAGCTGATTGATGTTGTTCACAGTTTGATATTTCAGCACCTATTGCAGTCTCTAAACACCACAGTGGAAGCACACACTTGTTCTTATTCACACTACTGCTGACTTCACACACTTACGTCCCACATAAGAATCAGTTTACCATTCATTAATCACAAGTAGAGGCCCTCTTACAACCACTCAAGCACCACAACACAGCCAAATCTGCTGCACCCAGTTCAGACTTGTTCAACACACTTAAGAGGGCATTACACAACCACAAGGAGTTCGGCAAGTTCACTGCATTCTACCTTACACCACTCAGCCACTTACAGCAGCCCTAACACCATTCGGCTACTGCACACACAGCCCTACCTAGGGCAACAATGAACCTAGTTCTCTAGGTTCTACTCAATACTAACAGCTTCTTGTAGGGTTTCTACCCAGAAATATAAGTAACACTAGAAGAAGAGAGAACCGACCTTCCTTTGAGAATATCAATCAACCATTCACTGCTGAAGTTACTTTCCTTGTTGAAGAGAGTTATGCGCAGCAGAGAGACAAGCTGTAATGTTTCTGACCTAGGGCGAACCAGTCCTCTCCATCGACTGACCAGAAACGAAAGTAAAGAGTCACGAACAACACTGAGGTGCTTTACCAACTGACTTAGATCAGGAACCTTGCTCTGATACCATATTTCGACTGCTGCTACAGTAGTCCGAACAGGAAGAGAAGAAGAAGAAGAAGAAGAAGAAGAAGAAGAAGAAGAAGAAGAGGAAGAGAAGAAGAGGGGTCAATCGAAAATCTGATGGTTAACCCATTCAGTCGACCCCCTTAATTTATATTAGCTTCTAATCATGTTTACAAAGACAGAAATGCCCTTACTTAAGTGTGGGGCAGAGTAACTCTAATAACACAGCCACATAAGCAAGTTACTTAATAAACAGAAGAAGACTAAACTACCCCTATTCGACACATCTTAACAGGTATCATAAGAAACATAGTGATTGGATAGGCAGTGCATTTCCTATTTCCTTTTTGAACTGCAATGGGAAAGTCAAGGTCACATTGTGAGGTATTAGGCTCTATAAAAGTGGGAATAGGAAGCTTAGAGTCAACAGGAATTCCAGGTTTAAGGTTGCTTTTAGGATTAACTAGAGCTAGGTGATCAGATTGCCATGGACATTCAACCTCATGAGTAACCTTCCTTTTGCACCTTATGAACCACTATTGCTAGGACCATTGCCAAGGAATAGAGGAGGGGGAGCAGGAATCCTATCACTACAAGTGAGAAGAGAGGAAGATGAACTAGGAATATCCATAGAGGCAGGAATAAGAAGACAAAATGGAGACTAGTCTTCACAGACACTCTCCCTTTGAAGAAAGGGATGAGGTGACTAAAAAATAGTAGTAGATTCAAGAAATTTAACATCCTTACACAAATACCATCGGCTAGAGTGAGGATCAAAGCACTTGTACCCCTTTCGATCTGAAGAGTAACCCAAAAAAACACACTTGATAGACTTAGGGTCAAGTTTGAGGCGACAGGGACTCAAATCATGAACAAAAAGTAGTCGTACAAGACTACAAATATCTCTTAGGTTTTGAACAGAAAATAAAGAAAGGAAGAGAAAAGAGGAGAAGAAAAAGAAGAGATATGAAGAGAACTCATTGAGAGGTTTTAGAAACAAGAGAGTGGTTGGTGTATTGAAACAGCCACCCCACCCCTTAATTTATATACATAGTTTCCTAATTGTAAAATAACTCAATGCTTACATGGCAAGATAAGATAAGATTAAAATTAAAACTAATCCTAGATAAGATAGAATAAAAAGAAACTAATCCTACTAAGAAAGTTGATTAAATCTAAGTACATCCAAGGGTGTCACACGAATACTAATGTGGGGTCCACAATTTCCTACACTCCCCCTCAAGTTGGGAGTAGATATTTGTCATTCCCAACTTGCATAGGTCTGTAAAGAGACTAGGCCGAATTGGCCCTAACAGCTGCTTGTGTGATATCCTTTATTTTTATCTTTTATTTTATGTTGATGGGCCTCACTTAATGAGCATGCTATTTGTTCTTGTTTTATTCTCTTTATCTAATTGCCAAGCTGGCCACCCACTTAAGGGCATACTTGTCATCATTAATTTTTAGAGATTAATAAAATAGGGTTAGAGGAGAAGGGTGAATTATTCGACTTCTTCTTCTCTTACCTCTTCTCTTCAACATACACAGCTCTTGCACTATTATTCAGATCTCATTTGCACTGTTAATTACTGATTTTAAATCTGATATTAGAAGACTAATTCACATCTTGGTATCAGAGCGAGTACAATTCTTCTTTCTTCCTTTTTCTTCGTTCCTGTACACTCTAAAATCAAGAGTGTATGGAGAGATAGGTTCTCTATAGTATAGAGAATCACTTGCCTAGTTGGTAGAAGGGTTTGGAGATTTAAGTTCTGGCCGAATTTTGCCAAGAAGTGATGTTGTTTTGCTGCTGCCCGAAACCCTAGCCAACTAGAGATTTTCGAGGTTACCAGGAAAGGTGAAGCTTGGGTGTGGCGCTCTGTGCTTGGAAGGTGTCTTGTGACTGCTAAAGGAGGGCGGTTCAGGTTAGGAAGAGTTTGGGTTAGTCTGGTTGGTGCGGCACCATCTTCTCTCTTCCTCCCATCTGTTGGACGGAGCAAAACCCTAGTTCTTCAAGCACACTATTTCTGGTTTGACTTCAAATAAGTTTGCATAGTTAAAATTTCAGTTCTTTCATTTCTGTTTGATTAATGGAGACATACGGAAGTGAGTTCAAGTAGGTGCCGATTTCTGGACCTGCTCCAGTAGATTCCGTTTTGACTGGTGTTACCACAATTAAGCTAGATGGGACGAACTATCTTGCCTGGGCATAGTCTATAAAAATTTATGTTTGTAGTAGAGGAAAACTCGGGTATCTCACAGACAGCAAGGTGAAACCCGAAGAGACAGATCCTGAATTTGAGAGACGGATGCAAGAGAACTATACAGTTATAGGATGGTTAGTTAACTCTATGCAACCTCATATAAGCCAGCACTATCTCTGGATGTCTTCTGCTAAGGAGATATGGGACAGTGTAACTGAGACTTATTCACAGAAACTAAATGTAGCCCGTGCATACAAATTGAAAAGTGATGTAAAGAACCTGTGACAGGGGGAGAAGAGTGTAGCAATCTACTATTCTATACTAAAATCCCTATGGCAGGAAATTGATGTTATGGAAACTGTGGTATGGGAGAGTAAAAAGGATGCTGAAATGTATAGAAAGCTGGTGGAGAAAAATAGGGTGTTCGAGTTTCTCACTGGACTCAACTCTGAGTTTGATATTATCAGACAGAATATTTTGGCCAGAGATGTGGTATGGGAGAGTAAAAAGGATGCTGAAATGTATAGAAAGCTGGTGGAGAAAAATAGGGTGTTCGAGTTTCTCACTGGACTCAACTCTGAGTTTGATATTATCAGACAGAATATTTTGGCCAGAGATGAGGTTACTCTATCACAGCATATGCCATGATAAGTAGTGAGGAAAGTAGACGACAAGTTCAGTTGCAGAGTCCACCTACAGAACACTTTGCACATGCGAGAATGAAATCTAAGGGGCCTACTGAAAAGGGGGAGTAGGTGTGTGAATATTGCAAGAAACCACAGCATACCAAGGACACCTGCTGGAAACTTCACCCTGGACTACTCCCTGAGAGGTTTAAGAGCAATCCTAAGAAGGGCAGTCAAGCGGGAAAACCCAAGACTGCTAATGGTGCTACAGTACCTGAAGGGGGAAGTAAGGAGAGTGAGAAAACATCAACCATTGAGCAGTTGGCTGCAATGAAGTTAGACTTTGAGAAGTATGGGAGGCTCCTAAATCACCTGGAAGCTACAGTTTCTTCAGCCAACCCTTCCAACAGTACATCCTCTTCATCGACTTTTGCTCACTCAGGTACATATGCCTCAACAAATCATGCTTCAGTTTCAGGTAATCATAAACTCCCTTGGATTATAGATTCTGGTGCATCAGACCATATGACCAGCCTATCTAACCTTTTTTGTTCATATCATCTCCTCTCTGAGAAAGAGAAAATATCCCTTCCCGATGGGTCACTTGCCCCTATCTCTGGTAAAGGAGATATAAAGACCTCTGACACCTTGTTCTTATCTTCTGTTCTCCATGTTCCTAAGCTTAACACAAACCTTTTATCTATTAGTAGCTTAACAAAGTCCATGAACTGCAGCATAACCTTCTTTTCCACTCATTGTGTTTTTCAAAACTTGCAGTCTCAGAAGACGATTGAAGTGGCCATGAGGCGAACGGAATATACCTGTTGGACACACCAAATCAAGCCTTGGGACCACCTCATGGAGTTGCTTTAGAGTCAGTTGTGTCAGAGTCTGTTAACAAAATTTTGTTATGTCATTTTCGGTTTGGTCATTTGTCTTTTTCTGCTTTAAGTCATCTGTTCCCAGATATGTTTAAAGGAGTGTCTTTATCTAGTCTTCATTGTGAGTCATGTGAGCTAGCAAAGCATTGTAGACATTCCTATTCAATCAATAATAAAAGATCTGTTTCTCCTTTCCATATTGTTAACTCTGATGTGTGGGGGCCATATCACATGCCAACCATGGGGGGCTACAGGTATTTTATCCTTTTTATTGATGATTATTCTCGTTATACTTGGATTTATCTCATGAAATCCCGAGATGAAGTACCAATTATTGTGAAAAATTTTCATGAACTCATCCTCACCCAGTTTAATACCCGTATCAAAATATTCCACTCTGACAATGCTAAGGAGTATTTTGAGAAAACCCTCTCCACCTATCTTGAAACTTTTGGGGTTATTCATCAAAGTTCTTGTTCCTACACTCCACAACAAAACGGGGTGGCGGAAAGAAAGAACAGACATGTGGTTGAGGTTACCAGATCCCTTTTATTTGCATCCCATGTTCCTGTAAGGTTTTGGGGAGATGTTGTTCATACTGCTACCTACCTAATCAACCGTATGCCCTCCAGGGTCCTTGGCTTTAAAACCCCCTTTAGTCTTCTCTTCCCAGATGAGGATCTCTTTTCTCTCCCTCTCCGTGTCTTTGGGAGTACTTGTTATGTGCATATTCATAGTCACCAAAGGCATAAATTTGAATCTAAGGCTCATAAGTGTGTGTTTTTGGGATATGCCTCTACACAAAAGGGTTATTGTTTTGAGGAGAATGGTAAACAATTCTTTATTAGGGTATAAAAGGGTGAATGGAGTTTTCATGTCAAGAACCCATGAGGGAATCCAATTGATAAGATAAACTGTTGTAAGAATGACATCCCCCCAAAAACATATAGGCACATTTAAGGTAAACATAATGCCCCTAGCTACCTCCAATATGTATCTATTCTTTCATTCAGCAACTCTATTCTGCTGTGGTGTATGTGGGCAGGTCTCTGATGGATAATCCCATGATCAAGCATGTAAGAGGCTAATGGGTTTGAAAAATATTCTTTTGCATTATCGGATCTAAAAATTTTAATTTTGACCCCAAATTGGGTTAAAATCATTTGATGAAAGATCCGGGTTAATGCTAGAACTCATCTCAAAATGCATAAGGTAAACCCAAGAAAATTGAGTATAACCAGCAACAAATAATAGGAAATATCTGTACCCTCCCATGGCAGTGTTATGATAGGGTCCCCAAACATCAGTATGCACAATTTCAAAAGGAATATCGCTTCTATTATTACTTAATGAATAGGTAGTCCTGCAATGTTCTGCAAACTCACAACTTTCACATTTCAAACTTGTCATCTGGACAGATTCAAATATACTAGGAAACAAACTTTTCAAAGCCTAAAAGGATAAATGGCCCATCCTATTATGCCAAAGCATCACCTTATCAACAGACTGAGAAACAAAGGATTTCTTAGTTTCACTATCTTCCTGATGAGCACTTCCTCCAAGTAGGTAGATTCCATTTGTCTCACGGGCAGTCCCAATCACCTTCCTTGTTTCCAAATCCTGAAAAACACATCGATCAGGAAAAAAGGTTACTGAACAATTCTGTTTTTTTGTAATGTTACTAATTGAAAGCAAGTTAGTATTAAGCTTAGGAACATGCAGGACGGAGGATAGGGAAATTGAATCAGACGACTTGATGTCCCCTTTGCCAGAAATAGGAACAAGGGATCCATCATGGATACTTTGTCTTTACTAGAAGAAAAATGATAGATAGAGAAAAGTGATGGCAAGCCAGTCATATGGTTAGATGCTCCTGAATCTATTATCCAATAATGTTCTGTATTACCTGGAGCTGAAGCATGATAAGCTAAGGCCCAATTACCTAATTGAGCAAAGGATGATGTTGAAGGAGCTGATGATGAATGAGGAGATGATACTGCGTTACTGACTTCACTTTCCAATTGTGTCAGAGCAGCTCGGACAGCAACTAGGGTGTCTAGAGGAGTGCCTCTTGAGGCCGTTGAGGCTGCACTATCAGTGTTGACAGCCATATTGGCATTCCCCTTTTGGTTTCTGAGTTTTGCTGGAACTAGATGTGGATGCAGCTTCCAACAAGTGTCTTTAGTGTGTTTAGAATTCTTGCAATGTTCACAAACTAAGTCCTTTTTAGCCTCTTTCTTCATATCCCTTTCCTTTTCTCCCCCGGGCTTGGGCTTAATTGCTGCCAGGGCAGATTCGAAAGGTTGCTGCTGTAACATAACCTTTCTCCTAGTTTCTTCGTTGTGCACTAGGGAATAGGCTTGAGACAGGGTCACACTTTCTCTTGTTAATAGCTGCTGTCTAACAATATCATACTCAGAATTTAGGCCAGCCAGGAACTCAAATACTCTGTTAGTTTCAACTTGCTTTCTGTAAGTCTGTGCATCTTTCTGACTCTCCCATTCAATTGTCTTAAGGTGGTCAATCCCATGCCATAGAGATTTTAGGGTTGAAAAATAAACAGAGATCTTGTTTGTGATTTTTAACCTCACATTTCAACTCATAAGCCCTAGCAACATTAAGGGGCTAAGAGTAGGTTTCTTTCACAACATCCCATATTTCTTTAGTTGTTTTTGCCCATAAGTAATTTCGGCTAATAATTTTCCTGAATCCACTTAGCATAAGTGGGATCCTCCTTAGTTGGTTCCTTCACATCTCCCAACAAATAGTTCAGCTTTCCTCTTCCCCCAATGGCCATCATGGCTAATTCGGCCCACTCTAAGTAGTTTGAACCATCAAACTTTACAGTTGTAATCTGGAAGGTGTTTTCAGTCATGCCACCTAAACCAGTCCTAAAAACACCCTCTCCTTGGCTCTTAAACTCCATTCTTAGGAGTTAATTAAAGGGCACTTCCTAATTATTATACCAGTTGGCCTACTGGGTCCGTAACTAGTAGTTGGACTAGAAGAATTCTGATTCAGTAAAAGAAACCTTTCTAATTACTGTGGTAATCGGCCTACTGGGTCTCAAGACTGATAACAGAAAAAAAAAAACTAATTCAGCTGTAACAGTCCTGGTGAAACAGCTCTACTGGGTCTTCCAAAGAGTAAAGAATAACTTTAAATCGAGGGAGACAAATCTGATTACCTCCCTGAAATAATAACAGTCCTGAATCCCGAGGGTTTTCTCTTAAACCCCAAAAGAAATATAGAAAGGAGAAAATTTTCTAACCGTACCTCTTAGATCAAGTTATTCTTGCTGCCAATCTTAAGAAAGATTGAAATCTTACCAAGGAATTCTGAAACACTTTTTTTTTTTTTTTTTTATCAAAGAACTTCTGAAATTCTGATCGTCTCTTCCAGTGTTGAAAAGAAAAAAGGCTGATCTCAAACCAAAATTCCTCTGAAATTCTGATAGCCACCTGATCTTGATCCTCTTATCTTTCTCTGATTCTTCCTAGTTATCAAGGATCGATCCAATCTTTGGCCTGCTGCTATAGATAACCTCCAAGAATCAGCCAAAGAACTGATCTTTCTATTCTTCCATCCCTAAGCATTTCTCATGTGGTCAGCTGGATCAAACTCACATGAGAAGCCCTAGATCTTGCTCTGATACCAAGTAGTCGTACAAGACTACAAATATCTCCTAGGTTTTGAACAGAAAATAAAGAAAGGAAGAGAGAAGAGGAGAAGAAAAAGAAGAGAGATGAAGAGGGAGAACTTGTGGAGAGGTTTTAGAAAGAAGAGAGTGGTTGGTGTATTGAAACAGCCGCCCCACCCCTTAATTTATATACATAATTTCCTAATTGTAAAATAACTCAATGCTTACATGGCAAGATAAGATAAGATTAAAATTAAAACTAATCCTAGATAAGATAAAATAAAAAGAAACTAATCCTACTAGGAAAGCTGATTAAATCTAAGTACATCCCAAGGTGTCACACGAATACTAATGTGGGGTCCACAATTTCCTACACAAAACAACTACAACCAAAGACTAAGAGGAAGACAGAAGATGAGACCATTAGGGAAAAGATATTGATGAGGAAACTAAAGGTGAGGAATCCATGAAGGAAGTCCATTAATGAGATACATTATTGCTTTAACTGCATCTCCCAAGAAATGAGTAGGCACGTGCGTCTATAAAAGTAGCTCTTTGGCAACTTCAACCATGTCTATGTTTTCTCTCTACCACACCTTTTGCAAAGTATGGAAATATGAGCCTGATGAATTGTTCCTTTTTCTTCAAGAATGAGTCATAGATATCTGAGCCGGCCAGAAGAAGGGGCGAGCCAACTACTAGACCACAGGAGGTTCATAGCAGGCCATGTGACTTTTTAAGTTGTCACGTGGGTCGGGTGAGGGAGAGGGAGATGGTAGATGATTCCCATCTATCATCTTCCAAGATAGGCGCGGCTGAAATGAACCTGGTACAGAGGTGGCGAACAGAAAGAGAACCCAGATCTCTGAGATGGGTCTCTCAGCGGGGTGTTGACGAACAAGCTTCTTGTGCAATAGATCGCCCTAATCCGCACTACTTGAGGGACAGAACAGAAGAAAGGGAAGAGGAAGATAAAGGTTGGTTAAGCTACAGTTCGGAGAACAAAGATGAGGAGGAGAGTTCAGGAGAGACCTCAAGCCTAGGGAGTTTGGAAGATGAAGAACTCCAAGAAGATCAAAACAGGGAGACTAAATCTGGAGTGTCTATTTCTTGGAGATTGGGAGGGCACACAAAAGGAGATCGCGGAAGTACGGAAGAACAAGACGGAAATCACCAACAGAACAGCTCAAATAGATGGGGGGCAAATCCAATGCCCACAAGTGGATAAGCCTTCACCAAGCCTTAGCATAGTTGTCAAGGCAACGCCTAGGCGACAAGGCGACCTTTGAGGCTCGCCTCGCTCAATCGCATAACAGTTTTCTACTTCCTACTATAAAATACTTTTTGGTTCATTCTTTTTTGAGATTATAATTATAAAATAGACATTATTAAACTAAAATAATCATTTTGTGTGTTTACATACTACTTTCTTTTTATTATTTTCTTATTTATTAGGGTTTAATCAACACAAACATTGCTAAATGCTGTATTGAACCCTCAAAGACTTAAAAACCTGAACCAATAAGTAAGGAAGAACTAAAAATTTTATCTAATCAGCACATTTTCCTCTTCCATATATTCTGCTTCTACTTCTTCTTCTTCTTCTTCTTCTTCTTCTTCTTCTTCTTCTTCTTCTACTACCAATACTTTTTATTTTCTTCTTTTCCTATAACAAAAATAAGGGTTCAGCCCCTATATTTTTTGAATTTTATTTTCCTTCTTCCTTTTCTTCTCATGAATATGTTGATTTTCTATACTTTAATATGAAATTTATACTTTTCTTTATGAAAACCATGAATAATTATTAAAGAAATATGGTTATGGTACCTAGGGAACTACCCTAGGATCTATTTTTTAACATAAAAAAATTCATCGCCTAGACGACTAGGCGACTAGGCACCCCCAGTCGCCTAGCCTCGCCTTGGCACCTTGAAAACTATGAGCCTTAGTGCTAGGAAAGAAACCGAGAAGGCATTAGCTCACGTTAACCCAAAACTGAGCAGAGATACACCACAGAGAGGTAAACATTCGGGTAAGAGAAGCGCTTTTTGTGTGAATTAAATGACAAGGAATATTTCCGTCCAAAACAAGGAGACAGGAAACTCCAACTATTCCTTACTGGGTTTGACAACCATCTGTCCTCCTATGCACCTTGCTCTAAATTCTCAGTCGAGCTCAGGTAACTCCGTCAACTATATACATTCAGTTTTTGATACTGATGGTGTTCTTGTGTCCATTGTTCCAAATGCCCTTCCTAGTTTGGAGTCAGAAGCCCATGATCAGAAGGCCACAAGGAGACATCGGGGGGAGATGGAAAGGAAGGAGAGGGTGGAGGAAACTTGGAGGGATAAAAGAATTTGGGGAATCATTGAAAGTATAATGGGTGAAGTTGAAATAAATGAACTAAAGAGGAAGGTTACAAATGGGATAGAAATGGTTTGTAGCGGGGAGTTTGAGGGCAGAGTTGAGGAGATGGCTAGGAGTGGAGAGCACAAAGATAGTAAAAGAGGGGAGACTAGTAAGGAGGATTCAATAGCAGAATTTGTTGGAAAGCTAGGGTGTAAACTGAAGAATCCAAATGATCTAAAAGCTTTTCTACAAAAAAAAAAAGAAGGGGGAGAGTAAGATTAAAAAAAGAAAACTGAGTGAAGTCGAGAGGTTAAAAAGAGACATTGAGGGGGATAGGAAGTTTGGGGTGAGAGGGGAGAGAAGGAAAGGGATTAAATAAATCTCTAGTGGGGTTAGGGTTGATTCCTAAAGTTGAAATGAGAATCCTAAGTTGAAATGTGCGGGGGTTGGGTAGTGTGAGGAAGAGAGCAACTATCAAATAGATTGGAGGAGAGAAAGCAGAATTTGATGGAGCAAATAAAGGAATTGGATTTGAAGGAAGAAAGGGGATCTTTTAGAGAAGAAGACAAGGAGCTGAGATGGAGTGTGAGGAGGCAAATGGAAGATCTCTTGTTTCAGGAGGAAATAAGCTGGAGATAGAAATCTAGATGTAAATGGTTAAAGGAGGAAGATAGAAACATGAGGTTTTTCCATTCAATGGCAAATGGTAGAAGGAAGAATTTCATTTCAAAATTGGAAGTTGAAGGTGCAATCATTTCCAACCAGTCAGAAATAGCAAAGGCCTTTGTAAATCATTTTAAAGCTATTTTTAGAAGGCCGGTACATGAGAGGGTTTGGCTGGAGGGGCTGGATTGGCCTACTCTAAGTGGAACGGACAAGGAGGGGTTAGAGAAGAATTTTGATCTAGAAGAGATAAAGGAAGCAATGTTTTCGATGGATAGGACAAAAGCTCCAGGCCCAGATGGGTTCAGAATGGCATTTTATCAGCACTGCTGGGATATCGTGAAGCAAGATATTGTGCGGGCCTTTGAGGAGTTTCACAGAAGGGGAATAATTAATCGCGGTCTAAACTCCACTTTTATTGCTTTGATCCCAAAAAAGAAAGAGGCTTCACAACCAAAGGATTTTAGACCTATCAGTTTGGTGAATAGTCTGTACAAGATAATTGCAAAAGTGTCGTCTCTAAGGGTAAAGAAAGTTCTTCCCACCATTATTACAACCAATCAAGGAGCTTTTGTGAAGGGGAGGCAGATCACTGATCAAATTTTGATTGCAAATGAGAGTCAGGAAAGTTTTAGAAAATCCAAGAAGGGTGTGGTTTGCAAATTAGACTTAGAGAAGGGTTATGACCTAGTTGATTGGTCCTTCTTGGTGGAGGTGATGAGAAATTTTGGCTTTGGAAACATGGTGTAAATGGATTTGGGGATGTGTTAGGAGCTGCCACTATTCTATCTTGGTGAATGGAACTGTGAGGGATTTGACGGATTTCTTTCCTGCCTTGAGGGGAATAAGACAAGGAGATCCACTTTCCCCCTTCCTATTCACTCTGATTGCAGATGTTTTAGGGAGACTGATTCATAGAGCTGACTTGAAGAACTTAGTAAACGGATGGAGAGTAGGAAGAGAGCAGGTACCACTTACACACTTACAATTTGCAGACGACACAATTCTACTCTATGAAGGTGGGGACATAAATTGGATAGGGAATTTGAAATTGGCAATACAACTATTCGAGCAAATGTCTAATCTCAAAGTGAACTTTGATAAGAGTTGTATGGTGAGTGAATTTGGAGGAGAGGGAAGTAAGTGAATATGCAGGTTTGTTAGGGTGTGCAAATTCAGAATGGCCTTTGACTTACTTGGGCCTCCCCTTAGGAGATAATCCCATGGAGGACAGCTTCTGGAACCCAATATTGGAAAGATTTGATAAAAGGCTTGCTTCCTGGAGGAATCTCACTAGGGGGGAGAATCACTTTGATTAGGCCTACCCTAGCTAACCTTCCTGTTTACTTTCTGTCCGTGTTTAAGATTCCCACAAAGGTCTCGAATAGGATGGAAAAGTTAATGAGGGATTTCTTGTGGGAACCAGGAGAGGAGAAGAAAGATCACAGGGTGAGTTGGGAGGTGGTAACTAGAAGTAAGAAGTTAGAAGGGCTTGGAATTAGGAATATCAAGAAAAGAAATATGGCATTGATGGGGAAATGGTTATGGAGGTTTCCAATGGAAAGGGACAAATTATGGACGAAGATAGTGGCTAGCATACATGGGTTGGAAGACAATGACTGGGATCTAGGAATCTTGGTAAGGGTTACAGTTGCTTCCCCTTGGAAAGCCATTCATGGTTTGCTTCCAGTTTTCTCCCCTTGGATAAGGTATGAATTGAACTCTGGTAATCTTATAAAATTTTGGGAGCAACCTTGGGTTAGGGATTCATCCCTGATGGACCAATTTCCCTCCTTGTATGCTTTGTCAGATTTGAAAAATGAACCCATTTCTTCTTTCTTAGTTCTTTTTTATTCTACTTCCAGTTTTGGGTGGAATCTAGGGTTGAGAACAACAATCAGGGATAAATAAATGGGTTGTATTTCGTCTTTGCTATCCATCCTTGAAAATGTTTTCTTGGACCTAAGTAAGGATGACTCCAGAATTTGGACCCCTCCTCCTCTGGTTCCTTTTCTTGTGCATCATTTTTTGAGACTTTGGTCCAACCTCCTACTCCCTTTGGGTTGTCCTTTCCTATTAAAGAGATTTGGAGCAAACCCATTCCTCCTCGGGTTGGTAGTTTTTGTTGGGAAACTTTACTGGAAAAATAAACACAAATGACTTGCTTCAAAGAAAGAGACCCAATTCCTGTTTACTTCCCAATAGGTATGTTCTTTGGAAAGCTGATGGGGAAACAGGTTAGCACCTTAAGGTTGCTTGTCCGATTACTAAAACTATTTGGGAGTGGGTGTTTTCCCTTTTTGGATGTACTTGGAATCCCCCCATAAGTGTGCAAAGCTTGTTCTCTCCTTTGTCCTCAAGATGGCCTAAGAAAAGAGGGAAGGTCATGTGGAGAAGCATTAGGGCGGCAATGTGTTGGTCCATATGGGAAGAGAGAAACTCACAACTTTTTTCAGACAAGCAAATAACCATGGAGAACTCAGAATTGATACACTTAAGGGTAACTTACTGGCTGAAATCTGTGGAACTATTCTCAGATTTTTCCATGGCTAACATATTGAGAAAGTGGAAAGAAATAGCTACCTTGGCCCAATGTAAGAGGACCTCTAGACCTTCTTGGTCCCCCCCCCCTCCTTCAGGATTCATAAAACTGAATTTTGATGGTAGTAGCTTAAGGAATCCTGGGTCTTTTGGGATTGGGAGAGTGTTCAGGAATGAGGTTGGGATTATTATTGCTATTTTCTCAAGCCCAATTGGAGAGGGTGACTCACTTAGGGCTGAGATTCTAGCAATTCTGGAAAAAATCCAAAGAGCAAGAGAATTAAATATTCGATGTTTGGTCATTGAAGGGGACTTAGAGGTGGTGATTAGGTGGCTGAAGGAAGACAACAATGGTTTGTAGGGCTACAGAAATGAAAAGAAAAAATTTAAATGACTGAGTAGGGATATTGAGGTGAAATACAGTTGGATAAAGAGAAGCGCTAATTCAATGGCTGATGGGTTAGCCAAGCAAGGGGCACTTAAGGAATCTATGTTTTGGGCTAATTTTTAGCTTTCTTCTTTGTTCCTTATTGTGGGGGAGTTAAGATAGTTTACCTCCCCTTTTTTGTACTTAAGGTTTCACAAATTTTATTATGATTAATAAAGCATCTTGTTACTGATCAAAAAAAAAGAATGAGTCATAGATGCTTTTCAATGCACTCCTTAGCATTGTTAAACTTATTATCTTGATTTTCTTATCAATCTAAGCTTCCACCATCCTGAAGAAGTTTTGAACAATGGAGGGAACTTCATCCCTACTCTTCATTAGATAAAGCAAGTGTATCGAGAGTAATCATCAATGAACATGAAAAAGTATTTATAGCCGCACATACAAGAAATAGAATATGGGCCCCAAACATCAATATGTATCAAATTGAAAGCAACATCATTTTCTCTATCACTTGCAAAATATGTAGTTCTACATTGCTTTGAAAGATTACAAACTTGCAATGAACAAACACATTACAAACTTACAAACTTCACATTACATTGTATCGAGAGTAATCATCAATGAACATGAAAAAGTATTTATAGACGCACATACAAGAAATAGAATATGGGCCCCAAACATCAATATGTATCAAATTGAAAGCAACACCATTTTCTCTCTCACTTGCAAAATACGTAGTTCTACATTGCTTTGAAAGATTACAAACTTCACATTACAAACTCAAGTTGGACACAGACTAACACAAGTTTGGATTAAAAACTTTATAGACTCAAAAGGACACATGACCAAGATGGCAATGCCACAACTTCAAAAGACTCAAATTTTCACTTCGACATGATTCGATCTAACACAATAATCCTTGCTCAGGGGCATGATAAAAAGGTAAACTCTATCAGCTTCTCTAGTTCTAGTCGTCCTCCCTATGCTCATGTCCTAAAAAATACAATGTGAAGAAAAAAAATATCACTAAACAATTATGGGATTTGTTAAGACAACTAATAGATAAAATATTTTTGTGCAACCGAAGAACATGAAGGACAGAGCTCATGAAAAGATTACAAGTGAGTGAACTTGACTTCACCTAGACTCGAGATTGGAGTATGAGATCCATCAACTACAATGATCTTACCTTTCTTTGGAGCTAGTTTATAACAGGTGAAGTGAGAAGACATACTAGTCACGTTACCAATAGCTCTAGAGTCCACAATCTAGGAACTAGGAAAAGAAGATTGACAAGCAAGTACAATACCTAATTTAGCAACATTATAAGGATTACTAGAGCAAGCTGAGGTGGAGGACCCGGATTTTTCAAGTTGAGTCAGTAGGCTCCTAAGCTTCTTCATCACATCAAAGGAATCATGCGAAGGATTCTAAACCAAGGTTTAAAGTACAGATACATTACTCCCGATACAAGGCATATCATATCCATATCCATGTTCATGGATACGGGATAAACCACAAACAGAAGAATATCAGTGACTAGTTTGATGAAATTGTATATTGATTGCTTTTGAATTGTTTTTCAACATTAATAAAAATTAAAAATTATTATTATAAAAATTGAAATAAATAATTTAAGATTTAACTTTCCCCCAAATTTTAATAAAAACTAAAAGTTATAAAAATAATATATATTATCTACATTAAATGATTTATATGTTTTATTTTACACATACTTATATGTTAAAAATTCAAACAAACTTATTATTTGAAAAACAGTTATATAAAAATACTAAATAAATAAATTTTCTCAACAAAATTAATAGAAAATAAAAGATTATGATTACAAAAATTGAAATGAATAATTTAAGATTTAATTTCCCCCAAAAAATTTAATAAAAACTGCAAATTATAAAATAGTTTATTTTATCTACCTTAATTGACCTGGTTCGTTCAAGCTTTAAAGTACAAATACGGTACTCTCAATATGAGGCGTATCATATCCATATCCATGGTTATGCATTTAAGATACACTATGACTAGGTTCGTATCGCATAAGCCATGTGTATCAACACAATATGCCTATATATCGGGTCATATCACATTTTAATACACACTAATATGGAAGCGTATCAGTACCTAGCTTGATGAAACCGTGTATTGATTGTTTTTGGATTTTTCCAACTTTAACATTAATCTTGTAGCTTGGACTAACAATGGTGTGAGCTAGTTTCACTTCCATATGTGTCTACGTAGATCAAGAAAACTATGATTAAAAAAATACACATTTCTACTAAGCATTCATAAACCTATCAAACCTGGAAAAAGGAAGCTACCTGAATCCATAATTCATATAAAGGAGGCTACTAAGCACTCATATCCTTGAAGCTTGTAAGGTACCCTAGCTTCTACACCCTCAAATATACATATACATTATAGACAGACTATGCCCACTATAGATGATTATTCCAACTGAATTTGACATTGGCTAGTTGGATGCTAAAACTATACCTAAAACCACTAAAGCCAAAGTTGGGATTCATATTTTGCTTAAATCACTCCTAAAGGATTCATAACAAATCCATCCTTCTAAAAAGCTCAAAATATAATAGCATCAATCCAAATGCCGATTTACAAATCTAAAAAGTACCTCTATTCATTGGGTGTACAGAAGCTCCTCTACTAAAAATAGTTACTAGAAGAAACTGGAAAACAAGTTGATGCTTAATGAAAACCCCCTAGAAACCAATTCCAACCAAATCACCCACTCTACATTAATGAAAGAATGCTAGAAATACCTGAGCATTGCAGCAGATTGCACCATATAATGTTGAAGTAAAAGATTCTCTTGTTTTTCTTGATTTTAAGGAAAACCTACAAACCATTCTTGAGCTTCAACTAACCTTCATTTAGTTCTCCAAGAGCCATATAAAACCAGACAACATATAATGATTTGATCAGCCTCTTCAACACTCAATTTAGGCCATGAATCCTAGATCTGCATGAGTTATACCTGGAAGAACTCTACATGAAGATCACTGCTCTAATACCATCTTATTTATGGAGAAAAGAGAGTATAAGATAAGAAAGAAGAAATTGTTTGTTTATATATATATATATATATGTGTGTGTGTGTGTGTGTGTGTGTGTGTGTGTGTGTGTGTGTGTGTGTATGTATATGGAATAGAGGCCCCTTGTCGCCTTGGCGATGAATTTTTTGAAGTTCAAAACATGTATCCTAGGGTAGTTCCCTAGATTCCATAACCATATTTCCTTAATTATCCATAATTTTCATAAGAAAAGTATAAAGTTCATGTTGAAGCATAGAAAATCAACAAATTTCATAAGAAGAAAAAGAAAAGAAAATTCAAAAAATATAGGGGCTGAACCCCTATTTTTTTTATAAGAAAATAAGAAAAGAATAGGTGGAAGAAGTAAAAGAAGAGAATGTGTGTTGATTAGACAAAGTTTTAAGTTCTTCCTTGCTTATTGGTTCGGCTTTTTAAGTCTTTGAGGGTTCAATATAACAGTTAGCTATGTTTGTGTTGATTCAACACTAACAAATAAGAAAATAATAAAAAGAAATTAATATATAAACACACAAAATGAATATTTTAGTTTAATAATTACTATTTTATAATTATAATCTCAAAAAAAATAAGAATATAAAAGTATTTTGTAACACAACATACAAAACTGCTTGCTGATTAGGCAAGGTGAGCCTCCAAGGGCACCTTGTTGCCTAGGCATCACCTTGACAACTATGACTACCACTAAGCTGAAAATTGCTTGTATTTCAATAGAGGGAAAGAGTTTTAAATTTAGTAGACTTGCACTCCCCGCTATGGCCCTAATAGGAATTCACAACTCTCCACTCAGAAAATGCCCCAAATATCAAAGGAACTAGTCAAGTGAAAATAATCAAAATCTAACTATGAGCATCAAAGGTAAATAGAGAAGCGGAGTATCATATTCATTATCATGAAATAAACCTAATATAGAAGTGGAATGAATCACAAATGACAAGAACCAGGCCAGACAAAGAATAAAAAACCTTCTGAAAAAGCAATGGTAGCTCCCGGCAGAGAATAAAAGCTTGCATCAACCAAGAAACGATCCTTGAAATCTGAATTTGGGACATATCACAACAGGTGACCCTTGCAAAGTTTAAAAAAAAAACGACATTCAGTTCAGCCACTTCTGTCAGTATCAACCCCTAAATATATTATTTTAAAGAAATATTTAAGTTCAAATAAAGATAAATAATAGTATTGAAAATGTAACATCTGCCTGAGACCTACGTCAAAGGCCTGCCTTCAACATATCATTACCTTTTAAAAAGGTAACAAAAAGTCACCATTACTCACATGCACATAAAAACAAACAATAGAAAAAAAAAAAAAGTTGCAGAATACCTGGTATCCTTTAATTGATAGTTCTTCAAAGAAAACCAACAGATGTTGTACAAAATTGTAGCACGTTCAATGGCGAATATGTCACCTGGTCTTCCAATATCAATGAATTCAAGCAAAATGGTATGTGGAATACCAGCATAACTATGAGAATATTTCTTTGCATTGGACAGTGCCGAGATGCATTGCCAAAATATTTCATGTACCTTATGAATTTCACCATGTATTCCTATGCATTTTCCTAAAAAAACAGCAAATCCAACAAAGTAAAATGTGTATCAATCTTGACAACAATATCCAGTGCAATTCTAGAATGTTTTTTAGTAAGCAAAATCCTAGCTTATCTAACTAGAAAAGAAAAGCATCTCCATATTTTGCAAAGAATATCCTTAGATGGTAAATCCACTGGAGCCCCAAAAAGCCAACATGTAGCGGTCATTTACTTGTTTTAGATTCTCAAGTAGAACAAAGTCAGAATCTGTTTCTCCATACCAATTCCAATGAGTAACCTTATTGAAAGCCGCCTGTTGTGAAGCTCCCATTTTGTAGAAATGAAATCCTTCATTGACCCATCTTCCATAACTTTCATGAGAAAACATGTCCAACAATTTGCTTTGTCACAAAAGCATGATTCTTCACATCCATAATGAGCAACTGACATTGTTTCCTGTTGCATGACCAATCCTCCCTGCATAACAGTATTGGAACAACCAAATACATGATTGCCACTTGAATATTGAGTAAGTTCAGGTTAGAACTGCACTTACATTACCAGAAGACTGCTTTCTGGAGCGAGTTATCCTTGGATTATGATCAGCTTTAGTTTGCTCCTTTGATGTATGTTTTGATGCATTCTTAGGCTTTCTAGGCTTCCTGACTTCCACTTCTCTTGATCCCCCGGCTTCAACAGTGCTTATATTCACAGGAATACTAAGAGAGTTTTCCCACTCAGAAGGATTAATTTTTTCTAGGGATGATTTGTACAGGTCTATTGCAAAAGTTAAGCTCTTCAATGAACTCTGTTCGGTGCAGCTAAATCGGCTTCTAGTTAAATCTGCAATTTGTTGATCAATTGAAACTTCCAAGGCCAACTTGCACTGTTTGCATGAAATAGTTGTACTTACATCCACCAATGTTTGCTTACAAATGTTCAATTCATTTTCTGCTAGATCCCAATGTTTCTTATTATGGTATATTTTCCCTGAGGAACATAAAAAGTAAATTATGAGCTATCAACTCACAAGATCTTTTTTCTGGAGGTGAAATCAAGAATTATTTTCATTGGTCATGCTACTGGTGGTGGTGGTGGTGGTGGTGGTGGTGGTGGTGGCTGGGGTAAGGGGGTTGCATGTATCATAGAGAGAGGTTAATTGGCATACCCAATGTAGATGAAAAGGCAATATTAAAAAGTTGTAAGCCTTGAATACATGAGATACTCTTCCCTCCAAGTAAAAGAGCTTCAGCCTCAGCTCCATTACCAATTGCTTCATAGATAACTCCAACCTATGCATAATACAAGCAGTTAGATGAAAGAAGACTGAATTCTAGTTCACTCTGTAAATCAAGCAGTTAAAGATGATGAAATAAACCTGCAAAGTGCTCTCTAGATAACATTGAAGCACATTCCATGGACTAAGAATACAGTCTTCCATATCCCATGACTCGGAGTTAGTTACGCCTGGCCAAACTTCAGTAGCAACAGATCCCAATATGGCCAGATTAAAATGACCATACTTATGGCATTCAGTGGCTTCCCCACTTTCACTACAGTTTCTGGTTTGTTCAATGGAATAAATAAATTTCTCTTTTAAGAGTTTACTACGTAAGGAGCGAGCCTCTCTTGCATATGAAAGAGCCTAAGCAGCAGCAAAAACTCATTAGAAAAGGACAGATGCCAATAGGGAGAAAATGCAAATAGTATGTAGAAATGAGACATTTTCATTTCTGTTTATTAAGACAGCAAGGAAAAAGAAATAAATTGTGTTTATCAATTATAGTACCCAAAAAAGCCAGAAAATTTATATCTTACATTTAAATAAACATTCTAAAATCATTTTTCCAAGGAATTCTTTAACCAATAGTTTTTACTTGTCTGTAGTGTTCCAAAGTCAGTCATTTATGATTCCTAAACACCTGTGCATGCCTAAGGTTCTGATGTCAGACACAATATACCCAATGATACACCAGATACTGTATGGACACTTGTAGCATAAACACTTGTATAAGTATTCTGAAATGAAACTTAGAATCAAAAACTAGAAATGGAAGTATGATACAGTCATGGCAAATGGGATACTTCCACCAGTATCCATGACCTTACAAATTAGAGCAATTTTGTCAGACTACTGCCTGTCAACTCAGTAAACTCTTCAAAATAAAGTTGGTTGTTTAATAATAATCGTGGTGGAAAGACATTTTATTAGTTATTAGAGATTATTAGTTTAAGTGATTACCATAAAAAAAATCTATTTGGAGCATTCTTATGCATGCAATCTTGTTTTTTTTAATTTTTGTGTCATGTTGAACTTCTAAAAAAGTTAGTTTTGCTTTCCAGTAGGCATCCCCCACTCAGAATTAAAAGAAACACTTTACTTTTCTTTTCAAAACACTAATATTGATTTCAAGATGAAAAATACAAACGAAAGGCCAAAAGCATCAAGAGAAAAGAAAATTCTTAGTTTAGGTTTTGGCTTATCCAAAGACAACAAAAATTGCAAATTATTAGAATGAATGACCAAAATAATATAAATAATAGCAGCTACAACCAACAAATAGAAATAGAGAAGTAGGCAATGGTAGTTTGACTAATGGTACCAGACTACTATGAAGTACATGATATTTCACACATCTTTTTCACTCTTATGGCTGAGAATGAAAGAAGTATATAAGGAAAATGATTTGTCTATTAAACCTCTCTTATTATTTTATAGTGCCAATTACCAGGAAAAATGGATGATATGGCATTCTATAAAAATTGGTAAATTTTGTTTAAGGGTTTCATTTTGATCAAATAAAACCATATTATATGGATGAGTAAATAAATAAGGTATATATTACAAATATCATATGGATATACTAAAAATACATTCTAATATCTAATCATATGCAAAAGAAATCTTAAAGACTTATTAGTCAGTAGATGTTAGAGAATACAAGTTATAAACCCTGGAACCAAGATGTTTCCTTAAGATTTTGTTAGATTATATGTTATTTATAAAAATATTTATAAAATAAAGGACCCTACTGTACATTATACTTTAAAATAAAGTACAATTAAAATCCATCACTAAACTAATGATAGTTGTAACTTATAAGAGCAGGATTCCAGAGTCCAACAGACAAGGGTTTTACCACTTTAAAGGTGGACATTTAATTCTTTATGGTATGACACCAGCAGCTCAGAGCTTAAAGTCTCAAACACAATTACTTGGGTTAGTACAGAATCGATATATAAAAGTAATGTAAGTTACCTCTAGTAGCCGGCCACTTGAAATTAATCTTTCAGCCAAATCATAACAAAGATAACCAGCAAGAAAAGCTGAATGTTTGGGTACTGGAACCTATCATAAGGTAGAACACCAAAGTTAATCAAACATATAGGACTGTGGCCTAATACCCATAAGCTAATGATCTAGCTGAGCTACTTTGGTGGAGCTTACTCTTGACATAAGATCTGAAACGACCTCTTTTACTTCATCAAGGGTGAGCTCAATACCTAAATAACTTTTAGGATGATGACTTCTTAGTGGAAAAATGGAAGAAGAAAGTGAAAATTTCTGCTGAAATCCAATTAGAAGAGGTTTAGATTCCTTTAAACAACTTATCCAGAAATCTATGGAGTTACAATGAACACCATATTGCTCTGTGAAGTCAACAATGAAAGCTTCATCAACTGGTGATATGCAAAGGGCATGGGCAAGCCTCCTATTAGCCCATAGCATGGAAAAGCTCTTCTCTAGTGACACATTTTTTCGTTTCAATAGTATGATGATCAGCTTATAGATGTCACACTGAAACTGCATGGAGCCCTACAGTTATACAACAAAGAAATTGATCACAATCAGAAAACAAAGTCATTATAGAGAAAGATTCCCAGCATAATACACATGCATGGAATCTACTATACCTAGTAATGATAATAAAACTCACCTTCAACAACAATAGATCAGCAATTCGATACAACAAAGTTATCAAATTCTCGGTTACAAACTCACAATGATTAGACCAACAGTCCTGAGTGATTATACCCAACCATAACTTTACTGCATGATGAATATCATGCAAGATTAGCTGCTTGGAAAAGAATCCCACAAAGTATAGAAAACAAAAGGAATGGTGTCAATATCAAATCTGATAAAGAAAAACACAAGCTCATTTCTCTACGGGCCATAGCACATTATCACCTTTGAGTTGGGTTCAGTCTCCTGGGTACACAATGCACGCAAGCTATATGCAATAGCTAATTGATGATGTACTGAACAACTACTGCTGGAAGGCTCACGAGATATGTCATTCTGTTTCAATAAATTCCACATGTCAAAGACAAACCAACTTCAAAAACACACAAGGATCTTGTAATGTCAGTAGGGCTGCAAATTTGAATCGCATTTGGATAGGGGTATATCTGATGAGATCTGATAAGAATCCAAGAGGCCCAAATTTGATTCGATATCCAACAGATATATAAAATACAGATTTGTATACATTTCATTTACATATTGATTAAAATATTAATAAGTTCATACAAAATTACCATAAACTTACAAAATTAAATGCAGAACAATCTATATCTCAAGGAACGGTTCAACCTAAACAGTTAAGCTATTAGGTGAGGTCCATGAATAGGCTTTTATTTGCTAACAATATATTACAAACAAAAAGATAAGTTTATCTAAACCTCAATATTCACTTAATTCTAAAGAATTTTAATGCTAAAAAATAATATTTTGCAGATGTAAAATATAATTGGATCAGATCAGAATCAGATCAAGTAATATCTGAACTTGATATGATTAATAAACAGATCACATTTTCAGATCCAATTTGATATCAACTATGGCTAACCGAATCCAACTGAAAAGAATCAGTTTCAAATTGGAAAAAATCGAATTCATTTGCAGCCCTAATTGTCAGTTCTCAATTTAAATAACCTACATAACAAAGTATAGAAAAATAAGAAAGAAATAGCTTACAAGAATACATATAGCCTCTGACAAACATTGAATGCAGCTGTCCAGGTATTCAATTCCCTGAGCCCTAAAAGCCCCTCCTTTTCTAATAAAAATCCTAGACTTCTGTAACCAATTCTCCTTTGTAACGTATACATCTAACAGGAGAGTATTCATTATTTCCAGTTGCATTCTCTGGCATAAATTTGGAAGTTGTGCCATCATTTCTTCATATGCTAAAAGCTCCTACACCCAATTCAATTATAAAAGAAAATCGCTTGAGAACTTATGTCTGACAAGAAGTGAGCATCGACTGGTAACTTGTAGAATGAAAATAAAAACCTGTTCTAAAATGACACCAACTGTCCTTTTTGACCATGTCGGAGAAGACTTTGAAAGCAAAGAGTAAAGGGTTGGGACATGATCCTCCATATCAACACCCTTATAGTCTTTGCATATTATCTGGAATCAAGAAAAAAAAAAAAGTTCAGATAGAACAGTACAAAATATGCAATAAGTGAAAATTAGCAGGAAGCATCACTAATCATACCTTAACCCATTGCTTCACCAAAGACATGGGACCATTCAACCCTTTAAGCAAATTCCCAGCAATAGACCAATTCAGAAGACTATCAACAATGCTCTCATCCACATCAGGACTGCCACATTGATAAAGAACATCTAGAAGAAAAGCACTTTTTGCACATGTCTCATTCACAAAATCTTTAACTGCATCTTCTGATAAGTCATGAGAACCCTCTTGTTTCCCCATAAATTTATGGCAAAGGCATGAGACACAAGTCCAAGAAGCTCTACAGCATAACCTCAAAGCCACTAAAGCCTGTGAGGAATGAATAATACATGAATAAACAGTAAATATGTTAAATACAAGAAGATTTAATAACAGAACATCACTTTGAGAGCTTTTAATATATATTTAGCAATAAACACATAAGATAGAGCGCAGGATGAAACTTAAACCCATTTGCATGAGCAGAAAAGTATTGATAATATGTCTCACCAGTTCAGGGGGTTCAGGAAAATTCTCCTCCCTCAAAGTATTTTCCAGATAAATAACTCTACTAACTAGGATTCATATGATCCAAGGCTGAACTGGTAACAAACTTATAGGAAACTAAAAGAAAATAATGTTTTTATTAATTCATCACATTTTATTAATTAATAATAAAGAAAAGTGGAAAAAAGTTCCAATAATGCAAAGTTGAAGGCTTAGGTTTGAAGGCTAGGCACAAGTCTAGGGAAGGTGAATGAAGGTAGGTCCAGGGCTATAGAGCTGTATGATAGCAATTAAGGATGAAACTCCTGCAATATGTACAAATTTTTAGAAAGAGACAAAAAAATTCAGTATCTTAAGATTGAAATGGTATTTCTTTAAACTCTTTTAAAGGAGCCTTTGAGGTGGCAAACTGAAGTTGAAAATTGGATTTGGAGATTCGTAGATTGTTTCAAAGTTATAAACTTTTGAAAACTATGGTTCTAGAGGGAATTTTAGAAACTGTTTAAATGGGATGAACAGATACATAAAATATGGGGGTAGCTGAACAAAACCTAGCTCAACCAAAGTTTTCTAGGGATGATTCAGAGTGAGAAGTTTCTCTCTAAAGAGAGTGTAAAATTGAGCATTGAAGAAAATTGAAAGAAAAACTACCCGAGATCTCTTTTTTTTCTTGGCCTACCCAAGATAAATTGAATCATCCCTTATTTTGTGTTCAATGATGGTTTCTGATTGTTTTGTCCATCTTTGATAGCTGTTGGCTACTTAGGAAACTTAGAAAGAAGACAAGAAAAGAAAGAAAAAGCATAAGAAAAAAATTAGGAATCACTCATAAGGTTCCTAGAATCACTCTAGAACTTTGTCAATCAATACCTACAGTGACACAAGAAGAAAATAATCTCCCAAATTCATTAGGCACACTCTTTGCAGCTTCACTCAAACATACAAACTGTCTAGGATCAGTCAAACTCTTTCCTAGACTATGAAAACCCAAAGGTACGATTTACCACTCACAACAACTTAAAAAATAAAAAATAAATAAAAAGAACTCTTACACTACTTAACCAATAACTGAAATTTTAAAAACAACTAACCCAAAAATAGACAAATCAAATTAACAGGCTAGACCCCACATGTAACACTTAGCATAACCAAAGTACTCCTATGATCAGAATCAGCCCAATAGCCAAGCAAAATCATGAATCTTTCTGTTGGAAACACTTCAACAAGTCAACAGCGTGCATCACCAAGGATCTTCAACCAAAACAAATAAGCTCAAAATTAATGAATCATTCCCCCATCCATCACAAATCAACGTGGGTGAGTTGCAATCACTTGAATTCATGTTGCTATGCCATTGTCCCATCACACTACTAGCAATGTGTGATGACCAGTCACATGGTCTTACACTTCTAAATGTCAGATCTGATTTTCCTCCTGCATTCAATTGGATATTTGAACTCTTCCTAGAAGCACATAAAACAAGACTGTCCTAATAATCACTCCAATGGAATCCATATCAAGCTTTGACAATTATACAATCAAAAATAGAATCAAACTCTACAAATCAGTATTCAGAAGATAACTACAGTCTCAAACACAAGGTACAAAAGATCACCCCTACAAGGACTTTTAGAAACTAGAGAAATAAGAGGCACTCACTCCAAAGGCCTTAGAAACCTCAAGAATCCAAACCAGTCACTCCAGAAAAATCCAAGTATACTAGAACCTTTGTACTACAGTACATTTCACCCAATATGCTGAACAGAAAAGCTCTCTAATTCTTCTCACTTTTTTTGGCAAAGTTTCAATACTCCTTTCTTGAGACCAACCAACCTTCAATTATTTCTAAAAAAATCTGAACCCAAGCAATTAAAGAATGAATAGTATCTCGACCAACTATCAGCCAAAAACCAATAAGTCGCCCCAAAAACACTATAGGGATACTCAAATACAGTGTTTTAAAAGGTGTGAAAAGCGTATGGCTGGAGGCATGCCTCTAGGAAAGACAACCCCAAAACGCCCCGAGGCATATGCCAAAGGTGTTGACACCTCTATGGCATACACCTCATACACATTTTTCATGAGACGTGCTAGAGGCATATGCCTCATGCACCTCACACACACTTCATATAAAAAGACACAAAAAACAAAAAAAAAAAGAAAGGAAAGGAAAGAAAGGGAAGGGAAAGAAAAAGAAAGAAAAGAAAAGGGAAGGGAAGGAAAGATAAGGGGAAAGAAAGTGGGCCAGGGGCTTTGCCCCCCAGACCTCCCAGTCCCTTTTCAATGCAGCCCAATTTGGTTTTTTTGTTCTAGGGGAGTCTTGCTCCGCTTCAACAAGACCCCCCCCCCTTTCAGCTAGTGTTATGCATCTTCATTCTTCTTAATATAAAAATTTTTTTATTAAAAATAAAGAAAAAGGAGATCCTCCTTCCTCTTCTTCCCCATCCCCCTCCTCTTGAAGAGGCTTACGCCGCTTACATTCTAAACTACGCCTCACGCCTCCGGGTAGTGGAATGCTTCGCATTACGCCTCTGCATTTTAAAACAACTAGATGAGCTGTATCTTCTTGTCCAAGTTATGAGATTATTGCCAACTAGTCATACCTCTCACAATTCTCTTGCTAAATTGATGATGCGGCCAGATCTCTCTTTCAAGTGTTGGAATACTTTCTTTCCAAATTTGTAGAAGATTCTATATTTTGAGAATATGGAAAGAACTATTGAGATTTGAACAAGATATATTTTGCAATATGGCAAACTTGGCCCCTGAAACATTGCACCACCCAAGTTGTCCATATGGCAAGGTGCAAGACACTGTATTGCAATGCAAAATACATGCAAAATACATGCAAAACACCTCATTTGTAACTGTATCGCAGCTTCATCGGAGGACCTTATGGGCTTGAGTTTGCTGGGCATCCACCTCCAAGTCAGCTATGGTTTCACAGGTTTCTTGGGCTGTTCCTGTATCATCAAACCTTGCCAAAAAGTTTGACAAATTGAACCCACATACAAAATGAATATGGGCAATGGAGCAGCAAGTGTCTGATTGATTCCCACTAATTCTCACATAGAGAGCATTAGTGCACCATCACCATTCCCCTGACCATTAAATTATCAACGGTTTGGATACTATTCAGGATTGCAGCCCAAGTAAAAAACATCACCTTGGATGGAAGTCCTAACTTTCAAATACACTTTCATGGCACATCTTTTAGAGAATAATCATGATCAAAATTGAAGCAAGTCTCTAATTTTCTTGGAATTTTTGGACAATATCTCTAGGATACTTTACTATGCACAAAAAATCCTGAAAAAGAATCTTCAAAAATCCTCTAAAACTCAAACAATCTAAGAATGGAAATAATTAACAATTTTGGGAAAAAATGAAATTATTTATAGTCATCTACAATATTACTATTTATAGTAAGACCAAAATTAAGTATTTATAGTAAAAAGGTCATATCTGCTAGTGCTAATAGGAATTCAAGAGGAAGAAAAAGTTTAGAATAGGGAGATAAAACTAACAAGACTCACAAGAGGAGATCGGACACACCAGAAAAACTAAACTGAACAAAAACTGACCAAGAACAATAGCAAAATGAAAAAAAAAAACAAAAATATACCAAAAGAACCTAAAAATTAAAAACTAAAAGATAGCTGAGATTGTCAACATTTATGCTACAATGGTACCATTAGTTGAACTAGTTCATGTCGTGTTTTTCATTATTTCCTCTAATAACTTTCCTTATCATTAACAACAATTAAACGGGATTTATTGATTACTGATGAAAAGGCAATAATACTTACAGCTCAAGAGAGCAAAATTGGAAGAAACAAATACAACATCTCAAGCTAACATGCCAAAGTGAAAAGTAAAAATACAAGTCTTTGCATGTGTAACCCTGGTCCTAGTGCTCTCCATTCCAAATCAGAGCTTACCATTCCTTTCCATGCTAGAGAATTAACAGACTATTGTGTTACGTACCTAAAGGTTAAACAGCTTGGTTTAACATGTTCCAACAGTCTTAAGGCTTTTGGCATGTTGGTCAAATATGTAACAATTGGCATAAAAACCTATGACCGTGCCTCAAGTTTGAATCACAAAAAGGGCTACCTAGAGCAGAGTAAGATCTGGCATGGAAAATCCAAGAAGGCTACCTGGAGTAGAGTAAATGCCACTAGAGAGAAAGGGCTACCTACCACCAAAGCAACAGCTGTCCAGAGTGAGAACCATCAAGACATTGGATGCAGAAATGTAGTGACTGGAATAAGATTCAACAAAGGAAAAAAAACCATCAACCTTAGTAGCAGGAGAAACAAGGCAGTGTTTTAAAAGCGCAAGATGCAAAAAAAGCGGAAGGGCCTATTTGTGCCTGAGACACAAGGGGCAAGGCGAGGCACACACCTTTTTGAAGCAAGCCACAAAAAATACAAAAAAAAAAAGTAAAAATCAAAAAGAATGCAAAAAAGTTCAAAACAAATGCCAAAAAAATTAAAAAATGCAAAAAAATTAAGAAATATTAAACATAATGTTAATAAAAAATATAAACTTAAATTTTAAAATAAATGTTTTAAAAACCTGTTATCTAAAATTAAAATGCATAAACATAACATGTAAAGCATATTCAAATGAAAATTTAAAAATAAAAGCAAACATATAAAGCATTTTCAAAAATGTAAAACCCACAATCTCTTTTTTCTTCAATTGCATTACTTCAAGTAGCTAATGTGATGTAAAACATATTGTATTCTTGATTCTATGAGTCACCTTTGTACCATGCCCCTCGAGAACCCCCTATTTGCTAATGTTGTTCATTCATTCATCCCAATAAAATATCTTCTTAAAAGGCAATTAAAGTTATAAAATCATTATTTTTATGTGAGAAATAAGAATTTAAGACCCTAACATGAACTTGTTTGGGCATGCCTCAAGGGGCGTGGTCGGGGGTCCAAGGGCAGAGCCCCTAGCCCAGCCATTAGGCTCAAAAAAAAGAACAGTAAAAGGCACATAATTTTAAAAAGGCACACGCCTGGGTTGAGGCGCAAGGCGCATGCCTAGGCACACTAGGCATGCGCCTTTTGAAAGGGATGCATCTAGGACCTAGGCGAGGCACATACCCTAAAATGCGCCTCACTTATGTGCCTACGCGTACCTTTTAAATCACTGAAACAAGGGCTTTATGGCCACATCACTTACAGGAATCAGGGCACTTGCATAGACAAGTTGATGCAGGAGTTAGAGGGTCAAATTTGGATTTTTATGGAATTTTATGTATTTTTATATTTTTGGACAGTAGGGGTATTTTTGTCATTTTGCAATTATTTTGTGGGGTCCATTGAAAGGGTTTAATTTGTGTAGTATAGTTTGTTTATGTATAAAATTTCAGAGTCATTACATAAGTAGGATTAGTGATTTAAAAGGCGCACCTGAGGCATGCCTAGGTGCACAGGCGAGGCGCATTTTAGGGTAGGCACCTCGCCCAAGTCCTAGGCGCAGGCATGCGCCTTTTGAAAATTTGACACTTTTTTGCATTTTTTGAGTCTAGCGGCTGGACCAGGGGCTCCGCCCCAGACCCCCGTGCCACCCCCTATTTGGTAATGTTGTTCATTCATTCAACCTAATAAAACATCATCTTAAAAAGCAATTAAAACTATAAAATCATTATTTTTTGAGTGAGAACTAAGAATTTAAGACCCAAACATAGACTTGTTTGGGCTTACCTCAAGGGGCATGGCACAAACGCGGCTCGTAGAATCAGGAATGTAATACGTTTTACATCACATTAGCTACTTGAAGTAATGCAATTGAGAAAAAAAGAGAGATTGTGGGTTTTAAATGCTTGAAAATGTTTTAGATGTTTGATTTTATTTTTAAATTCTCATTTGAATATGCTTTACATGTTATGTTTATGTATTTTAATTTTAGACAATAGGTTTTTTAAAACATTTATTTGAAAATTTAAGTTTATGTTTTTATTAATATTATGTTTAATATTTTTTTATTTTTTTTGCTTTTTTTTAATTTTTTGGCTTTTTTTATTTTCTGACTTTTTATTTTTTAGCATTTTGTATAATTTTTGCGCCTTGCTTAAAAAGGCATGCACCTTGCGCCTCAGGCGCAAATTGACCCCTGCACCTTTTTTGCGCCTTGCGCTTTTAAAACACTAAGTAGGATATGACAGCTTAGTTTGAGTTCTACTAGGATTATTGAGTCTAACAATTTGACTCCTAGGACCATTATAAGTTTAATGGTTTGACTCCTAGGATTATTATGACTTTAGAGTCTATAAATATGTATGGACTATGGACGTTTTACACAGGGGCGGAGCTAGGATTTTTTATTGAGGGGGCCAAAACCTAGAAAACATGGATAGGGGGGGCAAAAGCTAGGAAACATGAGTAAAGGGGCTAAAATACAAGTGGAACTTAAATAGATTTAAAGGGAATTTTGAAGGAATAGGGGGGCCATGGCTCCCCTCCGCCACCCCTGGCTCTGCCCCTGGTTTTACACAGAGAAATGAAGTTTATTGAGTTTTCTTCAGCTTATGCTAACTATGGTGAGTGATTCCTATGCCCTAGAGTATTCTAGGCACCCTGTGAGTGATTCCATGTATTTTCTCTCTTCTTTGTGTCCCTATTTTCTCTCTTATTCCTTCAAGAAGACATTACAACCATCAACAACCATAAAATTCTAATCAAAGGACTAGACCAGTCAACATTCTCTAAGGACTAGAACTGAGTTGGTCCTACATCACAGGTTGAGTAGAATTTTATGAAGCTTAGAAAGTCAAAGTTACGGTTCCTTGGAATACTCAAATTCGACAAAACGTTATCCCAACCATATCAAAACAGTTGTATGATTCCGGTTTTATCTTTCCACTCCATCAATGTTACTGTGCTTTAGAATGGAGTTCTTTACCCAAAATCTCCCTAGTCAGACTGCCAATCAAAGGAGCACCTATAATTAACTGGATGTTGTCCCATCTTTATCTAAAACCGAAATTTTCTAGTAGATCAATCTTATCTTGATTTACTTCAAAATTCCCATGAATGATAGCCAAAAACATTTGCTAATAGAGGAGTTGAATGTACTTTACTGACTGTAATCCTTTTATTGGATGGCATCCTTTTCCGGATGTTTTCTTGGTAAGGTTTCACCTAATATGCCAGAAGGCACCACTATTATTTATGCTCTACAGAAACCAAAAAAAAGTACATCTAGATCTAGTACATCAAGTATCTTTAAGGTTATTTCCAAAAATATCTCCTCCAGTTGCATCTTCTGAAAGACCTTCCTTTAAATTCTTTCCTAGTGAAACTAAAGAAGCAAAAAAGAATCAATAGGCTACCTTCTAAAGAAACAGACATGTTCAAACCAAACATGCAAATAAGATGGTAGTTGCCAAGAAAATCACATGAGGTGTTTAGTGTTCAAAAAAAATCTAATAAGAGGACATTTCCCTCCCAAGGGAATCAACAATCTAAATGCCATAAAGTAGTTGACAATTAAGGCAATCATCATAGAGACAAAATTAAATACCAATTTAGTAACATAAAATAAACCAAGCATCTCCTAATAATATGTAAAACATACCAAAATCCAAGATATATCTCAAGTCTGTTAAGAAAAATACCTCCTTTACTTGTTTAGATCTGTACAAAATTACAGCAACATTATAGAGAGCAGCGACAAGAAACTTTAGCTCTTGATATTGAACCCAACCATTTGAAATAATGTGATCAATGCAATCAACACTCCTCTGAAATAACAAATAAAATTGTTTAGCCATAAAAGAAACAACACTGCTATTTTTCTTTTAATAGTATCAGCCCAAGGGAATCAAAAGCCAACATATAATGAAATAAAAAAGGAAATTTGTTATTTCAATATCAGGAAATGAGAATAACCTGGACACTTTTCTTCATTCCAAGGGAGACTGTAAGAGCTGCCACTGCTACATGTAGCAATGTTTTGCGAGAATCATTAAACCTGTCTCTCTCCTTCTCTGATGTGCATCTGCATCAAGACATGTCATTAGCAAAATATCTAAAATGTTTTTTTTTTTTTACGTTTATGTACTTGTTCACCCACCACTGCCTATCTTTTAGCATTTTCTGGTAGTACTAATCCCAGATCAAGGAGAGTGCTTATGTCAGGCTCACAATAGTATATATTTTCTCTCAAATCTTCCCACATGGATCAAGATCCATTGTTTCAAGATAGACTTGAACAGTGGAACAAGATCCATGTAGCAGAATGAAATTCAGTTATAATATAGAAATCAAGCTGCATGAATGGCACATATATTGGGAAAGGACGGAAAAGGGTTGGAAGGGGAAAAGTACCCAACTGGCTTACCTGAAACAAATGAAAAACACATTGCAGAATTGATGAAACACATCCTGAATATAACTGTTTTTAGTAGAACAGAAAACAACTTCTGACTCTGCAAGTATATGTTTCTTTGCTGTATTTACTAATTCAGAAAATGGCTGACATAGAAATTCCAAGGCATTTAAGTAGGATAGCAAAGAAGCTACTCCATGCTTATGCTTGCAAGTTTTAGAGATATCAAACATAGAATCCATGGTTAGGCAAGATATGCCCCTTGGGTCCATTTCTCCACCACTATAGGATATACCATTCTCACTACTAGCAGGGAAAAAGTGGCTTTCTAATGAATGAAGCAAAGAATCCAGGTGTTGTAGATTGTCCTCATTTCCAAACAATAACCTAATTGCAAATTCTTCCTTTGAACTTTCAGTGATTGAAGTTCCACCACCCCTTGAATGAACATCATTGCTTGAAATGAACAATCCGGCAGCATAGAGTTTCAGAATCAAATCAACTGGTGTCAAATCCTGCTGAACAATTTATTGGTTATAATTTAGCATAAGGAAAAGACATTAGCAGAAAGATTATCACATTTTACAAACTGTATGTGTGCATCCATGTGTGTATGTGTAAAGAGGCAAAGGCTTGCTAAACAAATCATTTTGCAAAAAGATCCATGGATCTTGCATGTAGTATCAGTGTCAAGGATGAGGGCCAAGAAGGACTCCATTTATTCCCTTTCTCCAAATTCTATTCATGAGCAAGTTTCAGAGCAGAAGTCCCAACCATGTAAACAAACAAAAGGTCCTTGTCCCAGAAATTTTTTTAATTAACAAAGAAGCTTTTAACAGCTAAAATCACTCGAGGAAACCTGCAGCAAATTTTGGGTTATAGAAACATCAACGGAAAGGGACCAGACAAAAAACACAAGGCTAATACAGAGAATACCTTAGTAAATTGATTATCTAAATAGGCTATATCCTTCTCCACACTAATATAGGTCAGCTGGCAGGGAAGAAGACTTCCCTACTTCTGACATTTGGAGAGATAATGCAGTCAATTCAAATCCTATGTCTGATAAAGGAATCTTGGGACTGGCCATGCTTTCACTTGCAAAGCCCATGTCACCCAGATCAGCCCTGTACACCACCTTTTAGAGCTTCCCCAGCTGATATTAACTGTTCTTTCTTTCATTTTTTTTAATTCAAAAGCCTCCAAAAGAAAAAGGGTTTAGTTATTAGCAATGCGTTCACTTCCCAGTCTACATCATCCCTATGCACCAATTTTTCAAGCTTCCCCCAAGCAATGTTATGGAAATAATAGTTGTATTATAATTTATAAACTGTAGAGAAAGCTGAATGAAATTGTGAATCTTATCATAAATCCTCGATTGTTTCTGTTGTTTGAAATTTATTGAAAAATTAAAGTATATATAATCAAGCATAAGATGATACAATATGTGCTTTATGCATATCTACCATACATGTATTTTATACAACAGAGTTTACTACTTGTACACTGGCTCTTTAATTAGCTTATGATGATATAATCAAGTTTACTTGAAAGTCAATCAATCCACATATAATGGCTCTTTAATTAGCTTATGATGGAAAATGAACTCAATAAGGTTTCCAAATAGGTATTAAATAATATAAATAAATCCTTCTAGTAAGGACTTTAAAACTAAAGACCCTTAAAAATAAAACCAAAAAAAAAAAAGATAGCAAGTAAAGAACTAGGTCCCAATTGAATTTATTCAAATTGCTGAAACAAATCTTAAGATTTGCAAATTGAATTGTAAAATTCAAATAGAAATTGTGATATTTTTTAACTAAAAGATTTAAACATAACATTTATACAATCAAATTGTGAATCATGTTTTAGCCATCTAAGCTTTAAAATTTTTAATTCAAAAACTGCCAAGAGAAAAGGGCATAGTTTGGATAACTGGCAATGGCTTTTGGGCAGCAATTTGCCCCATGAACAGAGGATGAAGGGAACAAGTGGAGGTTCAACCTATATGGATGATTCCTTTGTCAGAAATGATTCTAGCAGCCAATCTGTACCCACAGACGCACACACACAGGATTACTTGGTATTCAGGTGGATAATCATATACATGATGGAGTTCACTTGCAACTTCATTAAAAAGTGTTGCAACTTTGTCTGTATTGATATTTGCAGTTCTACATTTGTTGGCACAATAACATGCTAGATCAAGAAACTCATTTACACTGCACACCATAGCCACCTGCCATGAAACAAATAAATGTCATACTCCATTGCACACATTAATGAAATAAAAAGTAAGCATAATTGCTTTTCAAGTTATAGTATTGAAATAAAAGACTTTCCATCCAGATAACACTAGATTTAGCCTTTGGTATTTAAGTACAAGTGTTACCTAGATGACTGAAACCATGTTTATCCAGGGTTCGAAATATTGGTATGATACACCCCATTCCAGGAATATCATATAGTATCTTTTTGTCATTGATACATTAATAAAAGGCTTTTATAGATTTTGTTGTTTTTAAGTTATAATAGACGATGTAACAGGTCCCCCTGTCAGTTCGTCAAGCAAAAAATAAAAAGTATATAGTTTTGACTCACCCAATAGGCATGTACATGTGTATCGGGGGTATCGATATTTCGAACGTTGTGTATATCATAATCATGTTTATTGTTGCATGTCTAACAGGTAGGAAGCAACTCAGAGATGACGTGGAAATAAAACATGGTAAAGAATTTCATAATCATGTTATTTCTTGCATGGTCGATAGATAGGAAACAACTTAGAAATGATATAGAAATAAAAGTATAAAATGTACCAAAGAATTTCAATTTCCCCACACCATTATATCAGTGCCTTCCTCATTTTACAAGACATGTCATCACAATGTCTTCCAGTAAAAAATACTTAGGAAATAGGAACTACAAACAATGGATTGAGGAGTGTAAGTGATGAAATCAAATAGTCAGCCATTATACTTTGATTCAAGCAATAGGATTAACTTGGTTGAGTCATATTTTTTTGATAGATAATGATAACGAAAATTTTATTAAATAAAGAACCAAGTATTCATCATACAATTCCCCACAAAGAGGCGCAAGGTGCAACCTCCAAACTAAGTAATATAACTTAGTTGAGTAGAAAAGCATATTACGTATTCTTGGTTTTTTGTCTAAGGTGGTTTGGATTTGTAAACAAAATGATTTTTAGCTATGTTTTTGAGCAAAAGGTAAAGCTTTGTATTGCTTTAACTAATATAAAGATGTACAAGTAAATGCATGTACAGTGAGCCACTGTACATAAGCTCTCCTGCCAACTTTTACAAAAACAAAATAGCAGGATCATAATAGTTTTAATGGGGAATGCCTCTTAAAAGATCTGTTGCAGCCAACAAAGAGTAAGTGACACCAACTCACCAAGTATCACTTAAAAGATTTCATCAACTGAATAGCTTTTTTTATCGATAACAGCATTTTATTAATTACGAATGAAAGTACAAGATATTAAATACAGAGAGACTGTGAGACATAAAACCTCTTATATGTCCCCCAAATAACCAGATCCCTTAACAATTGCACCCAGAACAATGAGTCTCTCCCCACCCCTTGTTTGGCTAACGCATCTGCTACATCAACTGAACAGCTTTTTGCCTCAAATATTCTCGGATTCATCTCCTTCCAAATACACCAGGTAACTGCTGCAGGTATGGTACCCCATAATTTACTCCCTTATTTGCTTAGGCCCTTCACTATCCAGGAACTCAAATGTCCTGTGGCTGCTACCCTCTCCAGAAGGCACCAGCTGTCAGATGAGGTTGATCAAGCTGCAAAAGTGAGAGTATATTCCTCTAACCACCGGATATTGCAGTAACAGATGGTTTGTGGTTTCTCTGTCAGATAAACACAGCATACAGGTTTCAGATTGTATGTTTATGCCCCTTCTGAGTGCTGATCAACTGCTTGTAACATGATTTAACAGAGAAAAATCCAGATTTTTCCCACCTCCAGCACCTTGCATCCTCCTGATCTGGATTTGGACGTGTTAAGTTAAGTAGGCTGAGTTTAGATTCCGTCTTAGAGATGGGTGCCAGGTCAATCCACCTTTGGTTTCATAAGCATCAACCACTCTAGAATCTCTATTTTCGGCTAGAACAAATAGGGAAGGGAATCTCTCCACCAAAGCTCCATCATCACACCATATATCTCTCCAAAAATAGACTCTGTCCCCAATACCCACCTCCAAACAGTATGTGGAAGAAATTTATTGTGAAATTCAGATAGAACAGCCATAGGGACCTTCATTGATACCTGGATCCTAATTAAAGTTTCTAGCCCTAAAGTTCTCCAAAACAATCTGTCTCCAGAGGAGGTTTGGATGAGTACAGAATATCCAAAACCATTTTAGAATAAGTGCAATATCCATCCCCTTCACTTTCTAAATCCCTAAGCCCCCCACTGTTTGAGGCAAGCAAACTAGATCCCACTATACAAGCTGTATTTTGTCTCTATCCTGCCGTCCTCTCCAAAAGGAAATCCCCGTGAATTTTCTCAAATTTGTCTGCAACTGCTGCTGGTATTGGGAATAATAATAAGAAGTGGGTAGTTGGGAAAGGGTACTCTTTGGTAGAGTTTTCTTTGCCCTAACTGATAAGTATTTGCACTTCCAAATTGCCAGCTTCCTACTCATTCTTTCTATCACCGGGTCCCAAATGCCTTTTGCTACACATCTGGCACCCAGAAATAAACCCAAATATGTGGTGGGAAGATTTCAGAATTTACATCCAAGAATGCCAGCAAGTTCTTCAATGTTTTTCCACCTTGCCTACGGGAATGATTTCACTTTTGCTCAGATTCACCCTCAAACCAGACACTACTTCAAACCATTTTGCCTGTCATCAGCGTATTGTAATAAGATCACCATTTTGCCTTGTTCGTTTACCTCAATGCCTTGTAGAGCCCCACTCTCCACTGCTCTTTGTCATGAGGGACAGTTCTTCCATTGCACAAACGAACGACAATGATGACAGAGGGTCTCTTGTTTGAGCCCTCTAGAGCTATTAAATAATCCAGTTAATTCCCCCTTTAGACTGCATTTGTCATTCCTTATTTTAAGGACTTATCTCCTTTTTGCAGTTAAAAACTCGGTATTCATAGGGACATTTTAACTGCAAAAAGGAGATAAGTCATTAAAATAAGGAATGCCAAATGCAGCCTTAATGGGATTGAAAATTTTGGAGTTGATACACATAAAAAAAGACCATTGCCCAATGTTGGTCCCAAAGTTGATATAATCCTAACCTTTGGAATTTTTTGAACAAAGTGGACACTCTCAGAGTTGATACTCTGAGGGTTTACCATTACACCAAGTAATGGCCCCTAAAGTTGATACTCATACTCTCATCCAATTTCTCCATTTTCTGCCAAAGTGCATACCACCAAGTATGTAATCTAGGAAATCCATGTTCAAATGATCATACACCTTCTCTAGATCTACTTTACAAAACAGCCCTTCTTTAGCCATATCTAGGTTTTGTCCTCTTCTAGACATTTGATTGCAATAAATTAAATTCTAAGTAGGTGACAATAAGGTGAATATGTATGTTGTCATCCCTAAGTAACCATGGCATTCTTTAAAGAGATTACAAGAAAATGTAAAGTAGGCAATGAGCTAATGATATGATTTAAATAGGTAAGCTGCAAAGAACCTCAGTCAACATTGCAGAATGCTGGATGGATAAGACAGCTCACAAAACTGCAGCAAGCAGCAGATACAAGAGGGTGGTGAATGAATGAGGATAAGGGAAGAAACTGAAATGGAGGTTGGTTATTCGCAAACTTGGCCATGAAGGAAATCAGGCTGCTTGTTGGCTAGAAAATACAGGCCATAGTAGGAATATATCAAATAGTGTTGCAAATGACTTGGACCTAAATCATATTATTTTGTGGACTCATGGGCTCAATGCTCTCCCCCTGAGCTTTGGGCATTGGGCGAGTGGTATTGGAGGTATGGAAACACTCAGGGAGGATTCTGGATAAGAGTGGTTGCAGCTAAGTACAGTGTCAGCATTTCAGGCTGGGAGCCAGGAAGCCTAAATCAAAATTATGGATGCTCCTTATGGAGAGGCTTTGAGAAAGCCCGTTACCCTTTTCTTAAAAGGAGTAAGATTTAAAACCGGTGATGGCCTCAGGGTAAAATTCTGGGAAGACATGCGGTGTGAAGACAGACTGCTGAAGGAGTGTTTTCCTGCTCTTTTTGAGGTGGCAGTAAACAAAGAATCAAGTGTGGCAGAAAATGTGCAGGTGCAAAAGGGCAGTGTGGTGTGGGTTCCTCAGTTCAGGAGACTTTTAAATGATTGGGAAGTAGAGGTTATGGTGGAGTTGCTCAAAGATTATATGATATTCAGAGAATAGTGGGCAAAATGATGTCTTGGCTCTCTCTGTAAACAAATTGTTCAAGGATAGAAATTACAACACTTTTTGCACATGAGAATATCTTTTTGTAAAGCAGGGCTGGGGAGTATAGGATTGCTTGGACAGTGTTTTGTAAATCCATGTGTACAGCATCTTCTTGTATATGGTTTTGTTCTCTTTTCTTCCTTTTAATGTCATTATACTTTACCTGTTTTCAATAAAAAAGGAATACCGTGGGTGAAATTAAAGCAGCAAAAGGAATGAAAGCATTACATACTCTTGGGTGCATAGATCAGCAAATTGGTTTGCTAATACCTTTGGCTAAAGAGGCTGTAAACAGAAACCAAATATTCTGTCGGGAGTTGTAAATATGTAAAACTTGGGACAGATCCATAAGATCCAATAAGTAAAATGTTATGGTGATGTTGTCACCATTGGGCTGCTAGGCAGTTGTAAATTTTTTCTTATAAAAAAATGTTATATTCTTATTTCCTACTTAAAAAATTGGTTTTATAATTTATTTTTAGTTTCTTATCTTTTTAAAAATACCTTATGTTAAAAAAAAATAGTGAACGATTTTAGCAAAAAAAAAGGGGGTTTAGAAGAATGAAATAAATGTGCAAATACCTTGCATTCACAAGAAATAGAAATCAGGGCACATCTTAATATGTCAATGATGACTGGAACTCCACTCTCCGGATGTAAGAATAGAGATGAACAAATCCTGCGGGCAAACTGCATATTGGACGTTTCAATTTTATAGGCTTTGTAGAATGACGCAGTAGAGAAAGAAATAATTAAAATAAAAGAAAATTCTAGTTAAGTGGATGAGGGTTGAGTGAACACAAACCTTTACAAATTGATCCTTCATAGATGATTTCAAGAACTCGGTCAATGTTATCATACAGAAAGAATTTAACAAGTCCCCATCAAAACATGTAGATTCCCCTACCATGAAGAGCAGGCACTTGTTGAGATTGGTCACAAGCAAGCCGTGTAACCTTTCAAATACCTTAGCATCAAGAACCCTACAATTTTCGTATGGAAACATTTCAATAAGTTACATCACCACAGATTTAACAATGTTAGAAACAAACTCAACTGTGTAGGGTACAAACAAAAGTAAGGACTTGACAAAGACCAAATTCACACCTGAACCATGGCCCGAGCTGATCCAACAAACTGAGAACACTTCGATAAGCTCCGCCGTCTTTGCTCTTACTCATGAAAGTACACTTAACAAGAGTTGCAACTACCTCCACAAGCAACAAAGCAAGGTCAGGATCAGCATTTTCCTTCGTCATATCCGGCAAAAGCCCATCTTCGTTCTTCTTACCCTTCGCTGGTTTAGAACCAGAAGGGGCCAAACTAATTGATCGGAGGCTCTCAAGAATGACACGCACTTCACATTCAGCTTCTCCAAACCGCCCCCAAGCCTCAAAGCAGTGCACCAATCGAATCCTCTGGCAATGCATAGAGTAGGGTTTACACGACAATTGTGAAGAGAGGCACGACAAGCAATCCAGACAGAGCTTGTAAGTATCGAACAGTTCTTGGGCCCTTTCATCCTCTTCGCCGCAGCCCGGTTTCGGTGACTCCGAGAGGCGTTTCGGTAAGAGAGAAAGTGAGCGATTGAGGAAGGGGAGAAACTTCTTTGCGAGAGGACGGATTTGAGTCCAATCAGGCTCCGTCTTCTTCTTGCTCTTCTGGGTCTTCTTCGGCTTCTTCGAATCTGCATCTTCGTTAAGAACAATGAAGTCTGCAAAGGGTTTTAAGTAATCTGAGAACCGCCGATGAATGCCTCTGTAATCCGAGTTCTCTAACGCTGCGATTAGAGAAGACTCGGTGGAGGAATCCATGGTGCCCAGTGCGAGATGCAGAACTGAGGAATGTGGAGAGGGAAATGAGAAAAGAACACAAGGGCGCGAATGTCACCCGCCATGTGATTTAAAGCAGCACGGTTTTGGAATGATTGTGTGTCTGCCTTCGTCAACGTCTCAAAACCTCAACGGCTCGACCGGATGTCGAACGTATCGGAGCGGATCGGACAAATCGACCCGAACCGTGTGGCAGGCAATGGCTGAACCTCGACCAGAAATGTTTTCAATCCACCGTTAATCCGGAAGATCGAACTGCTCAACTGTCTTTCGATCATGTTTACAGATTGGTTTTGCGAATTAAAACCCAAGGTTTTGACTAAAATCCATTGATTTGGACAAAACAATCTAACTCGAGTGGTTGGACCATTGATGATCGATCTAACCACTGGGTCACGATTCATGAGTTTAAAACTTATGAAGGCCATGACTTTGTTGTTTGTGCTCACTCGTCCAATTGGGATGATCTTTATATAGATTTGGGGTAATTTTTTGAGATCTCTGTGTCGTGTTAAAAGGGCATCTTGCCATGCTATTTGTGTCAAAAGAATACACATTTGGCCTCAAATTCCATATTTTAAATTTTTTATAAATATAAGTTATAATAATAAATTAAGTATAAAATAATACATATATACATGTATTATATATAGAATATAATTATATATTATTTTATTGTTAAAACACATGTCATGGCCCAATGGTTGAATGCATGATTATTGGATTGGGTTGGATTGAGCCAATATCCGGTCCATTAATAGAAGATAACAATACAAGTATCAATCGATCAGGTTTGATTTTAAATTAATCTAAACTAAAACAAATTTGAACAGATTAGACGGTCCAAACATTGAATTGGACCAGTCCAAAATGGTCTAAAACATTCATTGAATTAGATTAGGCCTGGTCCATTTATAATAGACTCACATTGGATTGGATTGGACCTAATCCAATCCAACTGACACCCCTCCATTCAAATTTTAACAAATCCAACCCAAGCTGCACCCCTAATTGTCATATGTTTTATTAACCAGCACTCGTATGATCAGATTAGAATGTCATATAAATCAAGCTGATTTGAGAACCTGATCTTCAGCCTGACCACTGAAATACAAGCTTTCTAAAAACATTCTTCCTTCGGTGATTTATATAGGGCATGAAAGAGGTTAGATCTGGAACAAATCCTGCCAAATTCGATCCGTATCCGGATGTGAGCCTGATTACAGGTCATATCCCAAAGGAAATATTTGGACAATGGTATCCATGCCCAAATATGGCCTGCATGGGCGGGGCTAGGTTCAAATGAAAAACTTGTGTCAAGGTCAAGAAACTCGAATCCAGATGGGCTGGGCAATATAAGCCCAATTAGATATGATGAACCCTATTTGGAATCCAAACATTTATGAGGAACCAAACCAGCTAAATACTGGGTCAGAGTCTGGATCTCTTGCCTACATCTACCCATATAATATTACAGTCATACATAGGGAACATTTCATTATCTTACATAGTATTATGCATGAGAGATGTTCTCAATTCACGGGGGTAATGTGCTGTGAATAGATGTGGGCAAAGTTCTTGTATGCAGGAGATCTGGAATTCAGATTTTGGGTCTCCTGATCTGTTTCATGTCTTAGTGACTTTGTTTATCATCTTTTTTGCAGTTTGTTTATTAATTTTTCTAATTTTTCTGCATGTAAAGCCCATTTTTAAAGCAAAAGTCATTATGTCTCTGAACTTGGCCGACCCCAAGTTGTGAGTCTCCCAAACATCTATAATGCTTCATCATGTATATGTTTACATGTATTTTGCCTCTAAACCATTACCAGAAAAGGCAGCAATGGTATTTGCTGAACAGAATAATATAAATCTAATCAGCCAGCGTCATACCAACACTTGTTTGGCCGCTTATCATGCTATCGATGTTGCCCAGCTTTGACTCTTTCTCTGTTCTTTATCCGTTAGTGTAAAACATCGGCTGTTTTTTCTCTCAATTAGTTATTGTAAAGGCTATTTATTAGCCAAAGTTGTTGATCAATAAAGTTGAATCATTCCAGTTTGTTTTTAAGCTTGTTCGATTCAAGTTCTGGCTCACAACATTCTAGTATCAGAGCCACCACTGGGTTTGAAGAAACAAAGCAGCAGCCTTTGTGATTTGCAGCAACAAGAGAGATGATGACTGAAGGAAATTTTGTGCAACCCGCTATTCCTCGCTTTGATGGTCATTACGATCATTGGAGCATGTTGATGGAAAACTTTTTAAGATCCAAGGAGTACTGGAGCCTTGTGGAGACTGGTTATGTTGAGCCAGAAAGCAGAATAGTATTGACAGAGGCGCAATAGAAGAAGCTTGATAAGATGAAGCTGAAAGACTTGAAGGTGAAAAATTATCTGTTTCAAGCCATCGATCGAACTATCCTATAAACCATCCTACAGAAGAACACATCCAAACAGATATGGGATTCTATGAAGAAGAAGTATGAGGGCAATGAAAGGGTGAAACGATCCATTCTTCAAGCTCTTCGCAAAGAGTTTGAAACTCTTGAAATGAAATCTGGTGAAGGTGTCTCTGATTATTTCTCAAGAGTGATGTTTGTTGCCAATAAGATGAGAGTTCATGGTGAACAAATGAGAGATGTTACAATAGTAGAAAAGATACTTCGATCATTAAGCGAAAAATTCAATTATATTGTTTGCTCAATTGAAGAGTCAAAGGACATTGATCGCCTATCAATTGATGAACTGCAAAGTTCCTTAATTGTTCACAAGCAGAAGTTCCATAGGCACAAAGGAGAAGAGCAGGCACTAAAGGTAACTCATGAAGAAAGTACATGGGGAAGAGGTCGTGGTCGCGGATCCTTTCGAGGAAGAGGCAGAGGCAGAGGACGCCAATCCTTTAACAAAGCTACTATAGAATGCTACAAGTGTCACAAACTTGGACATTTTCAATATGAATGCCCAAGTTGGGACAGAGAGGCCAATTATGCTGAGGAGAAGAAGAAGTGATGTTGTTAATGTCCTATGTTGAAACAAATGAAGCAAAAAGGGAGGATGTTTGGTTCTTAGATTCGGGCTGTATAACCATATGTGTGGAGACAAAGCTCTCTTCTGCGACTTTACTGAAAGCTTCAGGCAAATGGTGAAGTTGGGAAATAACTCAAAAATGACAGTGATGGGGAAGGGTAATATAAAGCTGAAAATGAATGGACTCAATCATATAGTCACTGAGGTATTTTATGTGCCTGAACTGAAGAACAATTTATTGAGCATTGGGCAGCTGCAGGAGAAAGGTTTAGCAATTCTTATTCAACACGGCAAGTGTAAAGTCTATCATCCTGAGAAGGGCTTGATAATTTAAGCAGAGATGTCTGCCAATAGAATGTTTACCTTGTTGGTTGCGTCGCAACCAAAGAAACCAGCTTGCTTTCACACAGCCACACAAGACTTATCACATCTCTGGCACTGCCGATATGGACCTTGAGTCATAAAGGATTGAGGACTCTTCAAAACAAAAAGATGGTGAATGGACTACCACAATTCGAGGCCTCAAAAATTGTGTGCACTGATTGCATGGTTGGAAAGCAGCATAGAGATCCAATTCCAAAGAAAAACACTTGGAGAGCATCTTCGAAACTTCAACTCATCCATGCTGACATATGTGGCCCTATCACACCAATCTCAAATAGAAAAAAGAGGTACCTAATTAGCTTCATTGATGATTTTAGTCGAAAGGTATGGATTTACTTCTTGGTCGAAAAATCTGAAGCTTTAGTTATCTTTAAACAATATAAAAGTTGTTTTGAGAAGGAAACAGGTTCATATATTAAGTGTTTGCGTACTGATCGAGGGGGTAAGTTCACTTCACAGGAATTTGATGAATTTTGTAAAGAAAATGGCATCAAGAGGCAATTGACAGCAGCTTACACTCCGCAACAGAACGGAGTTGCAGAGAGGAAGAACCGGGCCATCATGAACATGGTTCGAAGTATGCTTTCGGAGAAGAAAACTCCAAAGACTTTTTGGCCAGAAGTTGTGAATTGGATAGTGCATATTCTAAATCGAAGTCCTACTCTAGCAGTGAAGAACATAACTCCGGAGGAAGTTGGAGTGGAGTCAAGCCTTCGGTTGAACATTTTCGAGTGTTTGGTTGTATCTCACATGTTCATGTACCTGATGTCAAGAGAACCAAGTTGAAAGACAAAAGTTTCACTTGTGTGTTGTTGGGAGTTAGTGAAGAATCTAAAGCTTATAGGCTCTATGATCCAATAGCCAAGAAGATTGTAATTAGCAGGGATGTAGTTTTCGAAGAAGAAAAATCTTGGGATTGGGATAAGAGCTATGAAGAACAGGTGGTAGCTGTGTTGGAATGGGGAGACAATGAGAAAAATGCTGCTGCAAATAATGAAGATGAGGCCGAGATTGAAGATGGAAGTAGTGCTGAAGAGGTTGCAGCTGATTCTCCAAATCTGGTAGAAGAAGAGGGTTCACTTAGTTCCATTGAAGGGAGAGTTAGGAGGCCACCTGTTTGGATGAGAGATTATGAAACGGGTGAGGGTCTGTCTGAAGAAGAAGATGAGACCAATTTAGCATTGTTTGCATCTGCAGATCCTCTTTATTTTGAAGAGGCTGTGAAAAGTGCAAAGTGGAGAACTGCTATGGATTCTGAAATAAAATCCATAGAAAAGAATGATACTTGGGTGCTAACCGACTTACCTGCAGGTGCAAAGAAGATTGGTGTCAAGTGGATTTACAAAACAAAGCTTAATGAACATGGAAATGTAGACAAGTACAAAGCACGCCTTGTAGCAAAAGGCTATACACAACAACATGGAGTTGATTACACAGAGGTGTTTGCGCCAATGGCAAGGATGGATACAGTTCGAATAATTACTGCTCTTGCAGCTCAAAAGAGTTGGACGATTTACCAACTTGATGTGAAATCAGTCTTTCTCCATGGAGAACTAAGTGAAGAGGTGTTTGTTGAGCAACCAAGAGGCTATGAGCAGAAGGACAATCCACACAAGGTATACAAACTGAAGAAAGCCTTATACAGACTCAAACAAGCTCCACGAGCTTGGTTTAGTCGTATAGAAGCACACCTTGTGAATGAAGGCTTTGAGAGGTGCCATAGTGAGCATACCTTGTTCGTCAAAACAAGCAAAGGAGGTAAAATTTTAATTGTGAGTTTGTATGTTGATGACCTCATTTTTACTGGAAATGATGAATCAATGTTTTATGAGTTCAAGAGCTCTATGATGCGTGAATTTGATATGACTGATTTGGGAAAGATGAGGTATTTTCTTGGAGTTGAAGTATTGCAAAAGACTGATGGCATTTATATCAGACAAAAGAAATATGTTTTAAATGTGCTGAAAAGATTTGGGATGGAGGAAAGCAATTTTGTCTATAATCCGATTGTTCCAGGTTTTAAAGTCTTCAAAGACGAAAATGGAGTCAAAGTTGATGCAACATTCTTCAAGCAAGTAGTAGGGAGTCTCATGTATCTAACAGCAACTCGACCTGACCTGATGTTTGTAGTAAGTTTAATTAGTAGATACATGGAGCAGCCAACTGAGCTTCACTTATAGATTGCAAAGAGGGTGTTAAGATATTTGCAAGGCACAACAAATCTTGGGATCTTCTACAAGAAGGGAGGGAGTGATAAACTGGTTGCTTTTACTGATAGTGACTATGCCGGTGATTTGGAGGATAGGAAAAGCACATCGGGGTATGTATTCATGTTGAGTTTTGGGGCTGTGTCTTGGGCCTAAAAAAAACAGCCTATTGTTTCACTCTCCACAATTGAAGCTGAGTTCATAGCCGCAACATCCTGTACATGTGAAGCTGTTTGGATGAGGAGAATCTTGGAGAAACTCAGTCATACACAAGGTAATTGTACTACTGTGTTTTGTGACAATAGCTCAACAATTAAATTATCAAAGAATCCAGTAATGCATGGACAAAGCAAACACATAGATGTTCGCTTTCATTTTTTGCATGATCTTACTAAAGAAGGAGTAGTGGAGTTAGTTCATTGTGGCACACAAGATTAGATTGCAAACATGATGACTAAGCCTCTCAAGATTGACACGTTTTTGAAGCTGAGGAAGCTCATGGGTGTTTGTGAAGTTCCAGATGTAAACTAATTGCTGTTAGCAGTTAGTTTAAGGGAGGGTGTCAAGGTTTAAATTTCATTATTGTTTAGATTCGTTCTGTTTAATAAATCCCTATTAAGTAGGTAGTTTCCAACTTTGACTCTTTCTCTGTTCTTTATCCGTTAGTGTAAAACATCGGCTATTTTTTCTCTCAATTAGTTATTGTAAAGGCTATTTATTAGCCAAAGTTGTTGATCAATAAAGTTGAATCATTCCAGTTTGTTTTTAAGCTTGTTCGGTTCAAGTTCTGACTCACAACATTGGAATGGGTTATTTTCTATTCCAACTGTTTGGTTGGATGAAATTGGAATCACATTCTTATTCTTGCTGGAATGGTATTTCCCCATTTGACGGAATGGTCATTCCCTGCCCCTCCCTTGAGAATGAAATCTCATTTTTGTTGATTCCAATTCTTATTCTCATTCCTGTCTGAATCAAATAAACTATAAGAATAGACCATTCTAATTCCGATTCCAACTGCAATCCAAACGGACCCAAAATTTCTTTACTATGTTTCTTCAAGGGACTGAATCTAATTACCCAATTTATAAAGCAAGCCAATTTTGTGTACCCAGACCTTTGTAATGTTCTAATATACTTGCTTGAACACCCTGAGTCAAAGGGTAGATACATTTGCTCACCTCGGAGTTCTATTATCATTAGACTTGCAAAAATGTTGAATGATTAATCATTGGAGCTTGAATTTGAACTCTTTGGCTACACATGATTGAGCCAACTTTTGTGAGTTCATATAATTTATCATTTTGTTGTTGTCTTTTTCTTCTTATTAGTATATTTTTTGGAGGGGGTTGTACACTTGGAGGCTGAGCTGTTTTTGGCCCTTGGATGTATGCATGTATGTATGTATATATATAAACATGTATTTCATCAATTAAATAATGTAGTTACATTCTAAATGTAATATATGTATATTTGCATATATTATTTTATGGGATTTTGAGGCCAAAAAAGGTTTTTTTTTTGCAAAAATAGTGGGACAAGGTGCCATCGGCTCCTTAGAAATGCATAGATCTTGAAAAATTTACCCAAAATAAAAGAATCACCCAAATTGGACAACTAAGCACAAAGTTGTGGACTCCAGAAGTTTTCATACACATGTGGTGTGTAACTTTTTACCTATTGACTCAGTTGAATGGGTCAATGGTTTAATTGCCCAGGTCAAAATAGGGTTTTACCAAGTTAATGTTTTTTGGTCAAATCTTAGGTTTTAGGAAAACTAGACCCAAAAAACAAGGTTGGGAGATGGTTTGAACGGTTTAATTGTCCAAGTTAATAATGAGTTGAGGCATTTCACACAAGGTTTTGAAAACTGGACTTGACCAGACAGTCAAACTGGAAAAATCGAGAACTGTTATTTCACTAAAAATCGTTGATTTGGTCAACAAACCACTGACTCGGGTGGTCTAACCGTTCAAACCATTTGAACCGTCTAACATTTTTGCCTGTTTTTAATTTTTTAATTTTTTTGTCATAATGGGCCATCCGTTCGGTTCGAACAGTCGGATCGCTCGACTTGGGAACCGGACCCCTAACTGGTTCATTATTCGATTTGGTTTTAAAAACCTTGATTTCACATTTGCAATTTTGCATCCCAGTCAAATGCATATTTTGTCCTACTAAAGAATTGCATATTTTGATAAATTAAAAAACATTTAAGGATATTTTCTTTAAATTTCTATCAATTTTAATAGTTAAATGCTTTAACAAGGCATATTTAAGTAGTTTTGGAAACCACAAGATTATTTTAAGTAGTCTAGTGAAATCATAGGGGTATTTTTAGTAATTAGCCCTTATTTTTATTATTAAATTTTTCCCCAATCAGAATGCTTAGAAAAAGAGTGTTTCACCTTTTTTTTCCTTATCAATGTGCATTACATAGAATAGTGCAACAAATGCCTCCTCCCCCATTTGATGTAGTTAGGAATGGCAACAGAGTGTGTTCAGGGTGGGGGCCATACTCCCCATCCATGACCCTGAGTTTTAAGTACATCCTATGTATGATTGACCAATGCAAGTGAAAACAAAAATTGAAAGAAAGAGGCATGCGAATGAGATAATCATGTATTAAGGTCTCCTGCTGAAACTTTTTTTGGCTCTCCTCTTGTAACTTGAGGTCCATACTTCTACAAAAATTTGGATTGTTCGATCTCTTCATTGCCCTGCACATAGACAAAGAAATTCTGTCTTTACCAAAAAAAAATAATAAAGAACTTCTATGTTTGACACATTTCAAACAATCCCATATGTGAGGGATTCAATTCTTCTTATCAATAGTTAGGACCTTGTGAATCTAGAAATCCCTCTCTCTCTCTCTCATTAGATAAAATTTGCCCTTTCAACTTGAATTATCTAAGGAATAATTTTGTACTTTAATAAAACTTTAATTAAGATGGTTGAAATTGCACTAATCATTTGTACTATTATTAAATGAATGAGGGTGTGTAACTTTTCTTAACTAAAATACCCATATTTGTGAATTTAGTCTATCACTAATTGTGAGGGTTGAAAACATAATTTCAACTATTACTTTTCACTTCATTTAATCCCCTCTCATTAAGTATTATATTAAGGTATTAAGTCATATTCTCCTTTATTAAATCTTATATTTGAGTTGTTTTTTCACTAATAAATTATATTAATTATATCTATTTTTAATACTTTTAACAATATAAACCCTTGTAATTTAAAACTAACTCATAAGCGAGACCATTCTTTAATCAAGTGGTAACTAAGCAATTCAACCAATTAAATCAAATTGGTTAACCCATGAAATCATAGTTAGATAATACAACTTTTAAAATAGAAAATTACAAAAAAATGGACATATTTATGATAACTTTATTAATCAAATTAAAAAATAAGGGTAAAGTTAATAGATGTTATTTTTCCTATGTATAGTACCGTAGGGGTACTATTGTACTTTCACTCTTTTTATTTTAGTTGTTGTCACCTTAGTATATATATTAAAAAAGCTGTGTCGCCAACAGTATCTTTTGCTCTCAGTTCTCTCTTCTCTCTTCTTCTCTCTCTCTTTTGTCTCTTCTTCCATTCTTCTCTCCTGCATAACATGGTATCAGAGCCAGACTATCAGATTTGAAAGGAGAAGTCGAGTGAACAGTTTTTTTCTTCTTTGCACCAGATTTCCAGATCTGCCGCCCTCATCTGTTGTTCGGCTGATTGAAGATCTCACACACTGAAGTAACTTTTCTCTCTCTCTCTCTCTCTTACCTTTTTTTCTGGTCGTGTGCTAGGGCAAAACCTGTACTAGGTCTACCGATTGGATGTGAGGTGATCAACACCTCTTTCTTTCCTTTTTTGTGGGGTCGACTAATCCCTGTGAAGCTGTAGGTCATGAGGACCTTTTCTGTGTGCTACAACAACAACTTTTATGGTGAACTGAAGGTTAAAAGTGACTAGTACTTGTTGTAATAGCAGTCCTGTTGATGCGTAGGTCAAGAGATGACCTGTATGCACTATGGCAACACTTGTGTTGAACTTGTAAGTCAAGGGAGGACCTGTTAGTGCTGTAACAGAACCTGTGTTTTTTACAAAAGGTGTGTTTCTAAAGAAAACAAAAATTTTTTCGTTACCCCTCAGTGTTGAATTTCTTTAAGGCTGTGTACCCCATTTAAGAGTTGTTTTTGAATATGAAATCATGAGTGGTGAAGATTCTGCTACATCCAGTGTTTCCTCGATGCTGAATGGAATGAATGGGGGTGTGGACCTATCCTTTCCATGGCTGTTATTCCTCTTGATGGTTTAAATTATTTAGAGTGGTCAAAAGGGATCAAGTTGTACATCACTACAAGGGAAAGATAGGTTATATTAGTGGGAGAATCAAAGAACCACATTCTGGGAGTGCTGAATATGACAGATGGAACCAGGAAAACAACATGGTAATGTATTGGCTTTTGGTTTCTATGCAACCTCAAATAAGAAGGAATTTCATGTGGGTTGAAACGACAAATGAGATCTGGGAACAAACAAAATTAACATATTTGAAATTGCGACACTATGCAAAAATCTACCAACTATAGGCAGAATCGTCTACTTGTAAACAGGGGGAGAGGTGTCTATCTGTGTACTACTCAGACTTGACCTCTGTTTGGAAGGAGTTAGATCATTATCAGAGTGTGGACTGGAAGTGTGATGAAAATGCAAAACTATACAAAAAACTCACCTCCCAATAGAGAGTGTTTGCTTTCTTACATGGTTTGAACCCTACATATGAATCTATCAGAGTCCAGATCCTAGGTAGTAAGGATCTTCCATCAGTTCAGGAAATTTATGCTCTTGTACAATCAGAAGGAATTTTATGAACAGTTCTGGAGGAGATACAGTTGTGTTGGTAGCGAAAGAGAACGTTACTACCGGTGGGGGAAATACTTCTAAGAAGGGGGATCTTCAGAAAAAGATGGATGACAAGGACAAATTGTGGTGTACTCATTGCTAGAAACCCTGACACACCCGAGACATATGCTGGGATCTTCATGGGAAGCCGAAATGGGCTCAAGATATGAATAAGAAGCAATGTTCATATATGAATAAAAAGTCAGGACAACAAGGTACAAGAAAACACACTATGGCAAACATGGCTACTCAGGAAAATCAGCCCCCCATTCATACTGTGACTCAAACACATCCATCTGGATCTGACCTAAGGGAGGATATTATAAATCCCTTTCGTGACCATTTAGAGCTCTATGGTAGAGCAATTCGTCACATGGATGCTCCTTCCTCAACTTCATTTGCGTCTACATCAGGTAACTTTGCCACAACTTTCCATGTTGCTTCTCATAACCCTGACACTCCTTAGATTATTGATTCTGAAGCATCAAAACACATGACTGATACATCCTCTTACTTTCAAACCTATCACTTTCTTTCTGGAAGAGACAAGGTAAGACTAGCTGATGGATCATACACTACCATAGCTGGTCAAGGAACCATTTATCTCCCTCTTGGCCTTACCCTCTCTGATGTTTTACATGTTCTGAAATTTCCCATTAATTTGTTCTCTGTTAGTAGTATTACTAATTCCTTAAATTGCTCAGTGACCTTTTTCCCTTCTTATTGTGTGATCCAGGATCTGGCCTTGGGGAGGACGATTGGTAGAGGATGTATAGTTGATGGACTTTGCATGCCGGAGAATAAGGCTATTGGTCTTTAAGTCACAGAGTTTAAAAGTCAGTCCTGTAAGAGTCAAGTTTTTTTATGGCACTGTCGTTTTGGTTATTTATCTTTTGAGTCTTTGAAAGTGGTGTTTCTAGAATTGTTTAAGTTAGTGTTCGTTTTAGATTTCTCTTATCAAACTTGTCAATTGAGTAAGCAGTGTAGAACTCATTTTCTTTCAAAAAATAATAAATCTAAATTTCCTTTTCACATTGTTCATTCTGATGTGTGGGGCCCTGTTATTTTACCATCTGAGAATGTCTACAAGTATTTTATTACCATTATCGATGATTATTCTAGATATACATGGGTATATCCCATGCGGATCAAGGATGAAGTACCAAAAATTATCCAAGATTTTCAGTGGATGGTCTTCACCCAATTTCGAACTGAAATCCAAAATTTTCAGTCAGATAATGCTAAAGAGTATTTTCATAGTGATCTTACAGATTTTTTTGCGTCACGTGGTTCACTTCATCGTAGCTCTTGTGCCCGAACACCACAACAAAATGGTGTTGCTGAAAGAAAGAACTGACACCTCCTTGAAGTGGCCCGGGTTTACTACTCCATATGAATGTCCTAAAACGCTTTTGGCTTGAGGTTGTCCTTTGTGCTATCTACTTCATCAATCGTATGCCCTCTTGTTGGTTAGAGTGCAAAGCCCCACAATAGCTTCTCTTTCCTAAAGCCCCCCTTCTTCCCATTCCTCCTCGTGTGTTTGGTTGTCATTGCTTTGTCCAAAATTTGTCACCCACTCATGGAAAATTGGATCCTCGTGTTATTCTTTGCATATTCCTGGGGTACTCCTTTACTCAAATGGGATACCGTTGTTTTGATCCTGTTTCTCGAAAATTCTATGTTTCCATGGATGTCTCTTTCTTTGAGAGTGAGCCTTTTTTCCCTATTTCTCCTCAGGGGGAGAGTAGGAATGAGGAGAAACTGCTTCAGCTCTCTCCTCTTCCCGATCCTCCTCCTTTTCGTGTCTTCTTTCGTCGTCACAAAGGCCAACAAAATTCAAGAGCTGTGGAGAATCCAGAAGTTGCACCTCCAATGCCATTAAACTCTTTGGGGGTGGATCATACTCACTCAGTTATCTTGGTTCCCATTGATGTCCCTGACCCCATTGCAATTAATACCACTGTTGCTAATGACCTTGACCTTCCTATTGCTCACAGGAAAGGTGTTAGATCGTGCACCACTAAACACTTCATTTCCCATTTTGTTTCCTATAAAAATATTTCACCCTCTTTTCGAGCCTTTCTCACATCCAATGACAGTGTCCCTATCCGTGAGAATGTGGTAGAAGCTCTTTCAGTACCTGAATGGACAGATGCTATGAAGGAAGAAATTAATGCCCTTCATAAAAATGGCACATGGCAACTTATAGATCTTCCTAAGGGAAATGATCCAGTTGGATGTAAAGAGGTGTTCACAGTCAAATATAGGGCTGATGGCACAATGGAGAGGTATAAAGCTTGCTTAGTGGCAAAGGGGTTTACACAAGTGTACGGAGCTGATTATGTAGAGACTTTTGCACCTGTTACCAAGATGAACTCCATTAGAGTTCTATTCTCTCTTGCTGCTAATCTTGACTGGGATCTACATCAGCTTGATATCAAGAACGCATTCTTGAATGGTGACCTTGAAGTGGAAGTTTACTTGATACAACCCCTTGGTTTTCAGGCTCAAGGCAATGAACAAAAGGTGTGTAGGTTGAAGAAGTCTTTATACGGGCTGAAACAATCACCGAGAGCCTGGTTCAACAGAAAGGATACAAGAAATGTCAATCTGATCACACATTGTTTGTTAAAAGCGGTGAAGGTAAAATTGCTGCTTTGATAGTATATGTTGATGATATAATTATTGCTGGCGACTGGAAGGAGGAAATCCAAAAGTTGAAGAGTTTTCTTGCTATACAATTTGAAGTAAAGAACCTAGGTCCTCTAAGATACTTCCTAGGAATTGAAGTTGCCCATTCAAAAAGGGGTATCTTCATTTCCCAAAGGAAGTATGTCCTAGATTTACTCCAGGATATAGGAAAAATGGGAGTGAAACCAGTTGATTCCCCTATTGATCCTAACCATAAATTAGGTGACAGCCAAGGTGAACCTATTAAGGATGTGAAACAGTTTCAGAGACTTATAGGGAGATTGTTATATCTTTGTATGACCTGCCCATACATTGCTTATGTAGTTGGTGTCCTTAGCCAGTTCATGCATGCCCCTATGACCACTCATCTTGAAGTAGCAGAAAGAATCCTCTGATACCTTAAAAGGTTTCCAGGTGCTGGCTTGTTGTTTCAAAGGCACGAACATTTGAAAGTTGAAGTGTATACTAATGCAAATTGAGCAGGATCCCTAAATGACATAAAGTCAACTAGTGGCTACTATACCTTCATAGGAAGAAATCTAGTTACCTGGAGAAGCAAAAAGCAAAGTGTGGTAGCTAAATCCAGTGCTGAAGCTGAATATCGAGCAATGGCTCATGGAGTGGCTGAAATTATGTGGATAAAGAATTTGTTGAGTGAGTTGGGTTTTCCAGTGGATAGACCTATGACCCTATTCTGTGATAATAAAGCAGCCATAAACATTGTTGTTAACCCTATGCTACATGGTAGAAGTAAACACATCGAAGTCGACAAGCATTTTATTAGAGAGAATGTTATGACAGGGGAAGTGTGTACTCCCTATGTCAACTCTGAGGATCAACTTGCAGACATCTTTACAAAAGGACTACACCACTGACGACATCATGATTTATGTGACAAGTTGGGCATGATTGACATCTATGTCCCAACTTGAGGGGGAGTGTTAATAACTATTATTTTTCCTATGTATAGTACCGTAGGGGTACTATTGTACTTTTACTCTTTTTATTTTAGTTGTTGTCGCCCTAGTATATATATTAAAAAAGTTGCGTCGCCAGCAGTATCTTTTGCTCTCAGTTCTCTCTTCTCTCTTCTTCTCTCTCTCTTTTCTCTCTTCTTCCATTCTTCTCTCCTACATAACAGGTAATAAACAAAAATTATTTTCTTGACAATAAAAATGAAATACATAATCTAAAACTAACAAAAATGAAAGCCACATATGGTGTGTCTTTTTGCAAATTGCATTTTTGTCTTTTCCTATTTGGTTGGGAAAAGAACTAGCTGTCAAAAGACATGGCCCCAGAAAGATGCACCTCCAACCAAACAGGTTGTGGGCTGCCAAGATCTTTATGTAAAAGCCCACTACATCTTTTGGCTATTAGATCCTCCAAAAGATCTTTCAAAAAGACTTGCCAAACGGCTGAAATTATTTTCCTATTTGATAGAGATTAATAGTTCTACTTTTGGGTCAAATGTGTTGATCTTTAATGTCATAATTAAATAATAAAAATTAATAAAAGATAAAAACACAAAAAATACATATATTTCGTAAAAGGACACATGTATAATATCAAATATTTGTTGTATTAAATAAAAACACAAGTGTGGAATATTAGAGTTATTTTTATGCACATAGGAATATAGCAAATTATAGAAAAAAATTGAACACATCTATAATTTGGATTTTGCAATTTTCATTTGATTATTAATTGAATCAAATACAGATTTCACTCCATCTAATCCCGGATTAAAATTTGAATCTAATTATTTATTGGTTTTAATATATAAAACATATAATTATATTTAAAATTAAAAATATTTTTATAAATTATATTTATATGAATTTATATATAATAAATTCAACATATTATATTTATATTAATTCATTAAAAATAAAAGTTGAAAATTAAAAAACGTTTTGTAGACTTAGATTAAAACCAAATCCTATTGGATTCAAATGCAAGTTTTCAATAGTTGAATTAGATATTGGAGACTAATCACAATCCTACACCGAATCATGGGATTTGTATAGTAATATGTTTCCTTTTTTTTTATTTTTTGCATAATTTCCTTTTCTTTATTCTATATTTGATCTCCTTCCTTTTGAGAGATCCTGTAATGTGTATATATGTACACCTCTAACCAAGCGTAATTGAATAGAAGTTTCTCACTTGTTCAATTTTATTGTGGTATTAGAGTAGTCTTTCATTAAGCCAAGCAACTCTGTTTCGTTTTTTTTCTCTCTCTCTCTCTCACTTATTCAGTGGTCACATTGAAATAATATGGTAAGTTCATGGATATTACAGTCATTATCCAAAGAAATTGCCACAATGTGATTTATGCTCAAAATGCTCATGGAATATGGGAAGATTTAGAGGAGAGCTCGCTTGTAACACTTGGATCTATGCTCGAATGTAGTTGCGGAGCCATTAAAGTACTTCGGTAATACCAAGATCAAGGGAAGATCGTGCAGTTCTTAATGGAACTTAGGTGGTGTTTGATAAATCTGAAAAGTTAAAAAGATATTAAAAGTGTTTGGAATTTGAAAAGAGGCATATATGCTTTTCTACTTTTTAGAGGCTCTGAATAGATAGGGTTGTTTGTGTTGAATCAACCCTTCAACATCTGAAATTCCCTGATTTTACTATTTTACCTATAAAATAGACTATTTGATAATTTTGAGTTCAAATTGTATTATTTCATAAAAAATAATTTATTAAGATCAAAATAATATTGAAAAATATAAGTAAATTATAAAACATAAAAAATAATTTATTAAAATAAGAATAAAAATGAAAAAATACATATAAATTTATAAGTTAAAAATAAATTATTAAGAGTTAAAATAATAACGAAAATAGTAATAAAGTCTATGAAGCAATGAAAAATATTTAATAATTAATAAAAATTAAAATAATTAATAATTAATACAAATATAATTTATAAAATAAAAAATAATTTATTAAAATAAGAATAAAATTATTAAAAATATTTAATAATTAGCAAAGATAGGATTTCCACTACTGAGAGTTGCAGCGGTGGTGGGGAGAAGATAGGAGAGAGAGAGAGAGAGAGAGGAAGGGGGAAGAAACGGAAGGAGAGAATTATGAGTCGGTGATGCTTTGTTCACAATGACTAGTTCGAGGGAGAGGAATTACGAAGAGGGATGTGGTCGCTGGTTGATTCTAAATCGTCGTTGCAACTTGTTGTGGCAGTAGAAGAGGTTGAGTGGTGTTGAGGATGTTGCCAAGAGAAAGAGAAGAATGGAAATGGAGAGAGTGGGAGGGGGAGAAGGAAGGGAAGGAGAGAATGATGAGTTGGCGATGCTTTGTTCACAACGATTGGTTCGGGAGAGAGAAATTATAGAGAGGGATGTTACTGCTGGTTGATTCAAAACCACCGTTGCAACGAGTTAAAGTGGTGGAAGAAGTTGAGTGGTGGTTGAGGATGTTGCTGAGAGAAAGAGAGGAGAGAAAATGGAGAGAGAGAGAGAGAGAGGAGATTGAGTTGAAGAACAGGAAGTAGAAAATGGAGATTTGAGTTGAGGAACGTACCTATGAGAGAATGCTTGACAACGATGAGCTCTTTTCTTCTTCTAGTTGAAGAGCTCGAATGCACTGATCATTGGGTTAAATGAGGGACATCATGAGTCCTACAAAATTGTAGTATGCCTATTTTTTTTTTCTTTCAACGTGGTCTAAAAGCATCTGACCATGTTAAGAGATTGACCGACCTCTTTCAATTTCAAATTTGAAATGGTGTTTTAGATTCATAATTAGATCAAGTTCCAAATGAGCCTATTATCTGAAAAACAAGTATTTTAGACGTTAGACGTCTAAAAAGAGTTTTCAAATGCTCCCTTAATAATTCCTACTCAGCTATACGTAGTCAAATACTCCTCATGGATCCCTTGCCAGCCATCAACAAAGCCTTTTTCTTTAGTGCTACAAGAAGAAAGGCAACACAATGTTGCAACAACTAGTGCTCATAAAGACAACATGCCACATGGAAGTAATGAAAGTCCTAGTATTAATCTGTTAAGTATTTCTCTTAACTTGACATCCTCCAAAGTTCCAGTATTTCTCTTAACTTGACATCCTCCAAAGTTCCTTGGATTCTTGACAGTGGTGCAACAAATCACATAGTACATTCCCCCTCTCTTTTAGATTCCATCTCACTACCTAAGAATGATAATAACAACATTAAATTGCCAAATAGGACCTATGCTAAAGTTAGCCATATTGGGACTATTCGTTTATCTCCTTCCATTATTTTTATGATATTTTGTGTGTTCTTTCATTTCATTTCAATCTTATTTCCATTAGCAAATTCACCTCATTACTCAATTTCTCATTAACTTTTACACACCACCGATGTGTATTTTAGGACCCATCTTCGAAGATTATGATTGGAGTGGGTGAAGAACATAATGGCTTATACTACTTTGCTCCCAAGGAATAAATTACTAAGGGTTCTAATATTTGTAATTCTATTACATCATTATCTTCTTATGAAGTTTGGCATAAGCGGTTAGGTTACCTTTCAAATAAATGTTTATCTTTTCTTAATAGTATAGTACCCAACCTTTCTATTTCAAATGTTCAACATTGTTCTATTTGTACTTTTGTAAAACAAGCTAGACTTTCATTTCCCACTAGCACAATATCTACCTTTGCACCTTTTGAATTAATTCATTATGACATATGGGTGGATATCAAACTCCCTTAATTACTGGCACACGATATTTTTTAACCATTATCAATGATTTTACAAACTGCACGTGGGTTTATTTAATGGCACACAATGCTAAAACAAGTTATCTATTATAATCTTTTATCAATTTGGTTTAAACCAAATTTGAAAGCATTCGTAGTGATAATGGTATTGAGTTTAGCATGGCGACTTTCTTTCATTCACATGGGATTTTACATCAAAATAGTTGTGTTGCAACTCTACAACAAAATGGAGTAGTAGAGAGAAAACATAGACACATACTCAATGTTGCTCGAGCTCTTTTTTTCCAAGCAAATTTACCTATCAACTTTTGGGGAGGTTTTGTTTTTACAGCTACAAACTTAATTAACCGAACCCCTACACTTGTTCTCTTTGGAAAAACACCCTATGAAAAACTTTTTGGGCAGCTACCTCGATATATTCACCTTAGAGTTTTTGGACGTCTATGCTGTTCCCACTCATACTGAACCATGCCATAAATTTGCACCACGTGCTAAGCCTTGTATATGCATTAGTTATCCTTATGATTAAAAGGGTTAAAGAGGGTATTTTGATCATGAATCCAATTTCACCATGCTATGACATGATGTTGTTTTTCATGAGGACATTTTTCCATTTGACCAATATAAGAATTCTAAACAACTATATCTCTTGTTTTGCCAATGCCTATTGTTGAACTAGCCGATACCACCCTTGAATCCTCCTCAAGAAACTCATGGGACAAATCTTTCACAACCACCATCTCTTTTCCCATATCCTCGTCATACCACCCATGTTTCTTATCCTCCCCGCTACCTTGAGGCATATCATTGTGGTATGACCATGAGTAATTCATCTATTCCTTCATCATCTTCATCCATTGTAAGTAAATATCTTCTCTCTAATGCTTTGTCATATGGTCAATTATCATTTTCTCATCGAGCTTTTTCCATAGCCATCTCATATGTTTTTTGAGCCTAGGGCTTATAAGCAGGCTCTCAAGATCCAAAATAATGTAATGAGATGTTCAGAAAAATACAAGCAGTTGAAGATAATAACACATGGACTCTCACCACTATCCCTCTTGGCAAGCAAACTGTCAGATGCAAATGGGTTTATAAGGTGAAATATAATCTAGATGGAACAATAGAGTGTTACAAAGCACATTTGGTAGAAAAAGGGTACAACCAACAAGAAGGTGTTGATTATCATGATACTTTCGCTCCTGTGGAAAAGCTCACTACAGTACGGGTTTTACTAGTTGTGATAGCAATTAATAATTGGCATCTACATCAACTTGATGTCAACAATGCCTTCCTTCATGGACATTTGGAGGAAGAATTTTATGTCTTTGCCTTTTGGTTTCCATACTCAAGTGGAGAATCAAGTGTTTAAGTTGACAAATCATTGTATGGTTTCAAACAAGGCTCTCGACAATGTTTGATACCTTCTCTGACAATCTCGTCCAAGCCAAATCTGACTACTAGGGGTGTCCACGATTCAGTTAACTGAACCATGGGCATATTTTGCAAACCGAACCGATGGTATCGGTTTTCCATTTCTCTAAACCAAAACCGAACCGGTACCACCAGTTAACTGGTCTACTAGTTTTGGTTTTTGATTGGTTTGGTGCTTCAGTTTTTTATATTTATAGTATATATTATATAAATATATATAGTATTATATTATAAATAATAAATGATATATAATATATTATAAATATTTTAAAAATATATAATATATTTATAAATAGATTATTATAAATATAATATAAGTATATTTATATATATATATAATGAATATATATTTATATATAATATATAGAAAATATGTGACATATATTAAAAACATATATAAAATATACATATGAATATATATACCAGTCGGTTCAGTTAACCGCTGATTTTTTTGTAGGTTAATCAAAAACCAAACTGGTCCTTCGGTTTTTCAAAAATTCCAAATTGAAACCGAACTGATTGGTTTGGTTAACTGCATTCTGCGATTCGATTTTCTCAATTTGGTTCAGTTTTTTGGTTTTTCATGGACACCCCTACTGGCTACTCACTATTTGTATGTTGCATGGGATCCATTGTCACCATAGTATTAGTTTATGTGGATGACACTATCATTGCTGGAAATGACATGTCCACCATATCTTCTCTAAAGAACCACCTCAATTCCAAATTCACATTTAAGGATCTTGGTCCACTTAAATATTTTTTTGGGAATCGAAGTTGCCCATTCCAAGAAGGGCATTTATCTTGCCTAATGAAAATATTCTCTTGAATAACTTGAAGATGCTGATATTCTTGGCTCTCACCCAACAACTACACCTATGGATCATTACCTTAAGCTCTCTAGGAATGATGAGACCTCTGTTTCAGATCCTTCTCAATATTGTCACTTAATTGAACATCTGCTCTATCTCACCACTAATCGACCAAATATTGCATTCTTAGTTCAAGTTCTTACTCAATTTATGGATGATCCTTGTCAAGCCCATCTAGATGCAGTTCATCGTCTCCTTTGGTATATCAAGCAAACTCATGGGTAAGGAATACTTTTATCATCAAATAACATCATACAATTGCAATCATTTTGTGATTTAGATTAGGCTAGTTGCAAAGATACTAGATGCTCTATCACTGGATAATGTATTCTATTAGGCAACTCTCTCATATCATGGAAGGCCAAGAAACAAAATATTGTAGCACATCCATCTGCTGAAGCTGAATACTGTGTAATGGCATATGCATTCTTTGAAATCACCTAGCTACTCCAACTCCTAAGAGATTTGTGTGTATCTCATGGCCACCCTGTCATTATGTTTTGTGATAATAAGGCTTCCCTACACATTATAGAAAATCTAGTTTTTCACGATTGTACGAAACACATTGAGATTGATTGACATATGCTTCATGAGAAATTACAAAAAGAGATTATTAAAACTGCCCATCTTCCATCCAATGAACAACTTGTTGATGTCTTCACAAAACCCCTTTGCACACTGCAATTCTTATCTATCATTCGCAAGTTGGGTGTTCTTGGCATACACACTCCAACTTGAGGGGGAGTATTGGAGACTAATCACAACCCCAAAGTGACAATCATGGTATTTCTATAGTAATATATTTCTTTTTTTTTATTTTATACATAATTCCCTTTTCTTTATTTTGCCTTTGATATCCTTCCTTTTGAGAGATCCTGTAATGTGCACATATATACACCTTTAACTAGGCATAATTGAATAAAAGTTTCTCACTTATTCAAATTTATTATTAGATTCCGACGCAAGTTTTCAATAATCGGATTGGATTTGGATTTTTTCAATCTGATACGAATACAATTCATTTATAGCCTTACAAGCAAGGGGTTTCTCATTATACAACATTCATTTAAAAGTCTAACCTTCAAGGGTATAAATATTATAATATGTATAGGTTTAGTAAAAGGTTGAGAGTTGCAAACAAAAGTGACAAAAGAAAACTGTTTGTTAAACTTCCTAATTTTATCTATGTAATAACCAAAACACCAAGATATCGATGGCTCATTGCCATTCAATGCCTCTACCATCACTTTTGTATTGGAAACAACTATTAACTATTGCCATCCTCTCTAATAACTAAATGACAAAACTTTAAAATCTCTTATGAGCTCTACTTCAATTGGCTTTTTAACCAAACCCACTTTACTAATTGCAACAACAACAAAATAAAAAAAAAAGACTATTACAAATATAAAATCCAAAAGTCCTTTCTTGTCATTCATAAACCCCCCCATTACACATATTACAAAAACTCTATGATATGGAAAAAATGGCAGGTTTAACATGTTATGCACAATTATGTCGTTATTGACATTAGTTTGAAAAAAAACCCGTTGAATTCGTTAGAGAACTGCTAACCCGAATGATTGAACTGCTAAACCGTTTGACTTGACCATTGGTTTGTGGTTTGATAAAAAACATTTAATTCTTTTAAGGTTTTAACAAAGAAGAAAGAAAATACTGGATATAGGGGAAAGACATACATGATCTCAGATCTGAGATCTAAGAGAGAGAAAGAGATTAAAGAGAGAAAGTGGTGAGAACACAGATACCAGAGAAAGAGAAAGATGAGATCTCGGATCTGATAAACAAATTGCCAACACCATCACAAGTGAACGAGTTATTCTTCTTCTTTGTCGTCTTCTTCCTTCCTTCCTTCCTTCCTTCCTTCCCTTGTTCATTTCTTTCCTTTCTTCTTTTCTCACCCAACAACCACCTTTAACTCCTCTCTCTTTTCTTATAAAAGAATAGAGAAACCCTAATATACTAAATTTTTAAAGTCAAACCACTTCAATTGTTCGACTTGAATGGTCAAACTGCTGTCCTGGGAACCAATGATCAAAGCGGTTCCATTTTCGGATCGCGTTTTAAAACCTTGCTTACATATACTCGAAATTCATATTCCATCTATAAATAAAGTTGGTTTGAATGTTTTGATTTTAGTAAAGGGTCATTGGTTCAATTTTTCTAAAACTTATTTTCAATATATTTTGTTCATAATATACAAATTCGAATTAGATTTATTTCATTTATTAATAATTATGACATTGATCACTTTTAGTAGTTTGATTTAATAATGCTATTCGATATCCTATTGAATCCAAATTTGATTTATATCCAGTTTCATCCAATACTCCAATCCAATTGCAGCCCTATATGATAACCATTAGCATTGTTATATAGATGTTACATGGCTATCAAAGAACTTGGAGGCTAGAAATATGGGTCAACCTGATACTAACATGATTTGGTTGAGCATTTTTTAAAATTTGAATGTGCTTAGCCCAAGCCTGATGTGTAAATTCTTTAAGTCTGGTACCTAAATTGCAATCCTACCGAAGATGGTGATGAGCAAGTCAATAACGTTGAGCATTAAAAGTATCTACCAAGTAGAGTCTCATGATGGATTAGAACATGTTGAGTCCACTAGAAGTACACAGGTTAAAGCTTAGAATACAAATACCATTGTTGATGCTGAAGCATTTTAGGCAAATTGAGCCCATCAACTATAATGAGATAAGAAGAGGTTTAGGCCAATCTCCAACAAATGAGTGGCACATGTACATCTTTGCAATTTCACAAACCAAGGTGAGATGGTGTATTTTCAAAATATATATCAACAAATGAGTGGCACATGTACATCTTTGCAACAAATGAGTGGCACATGTACAACCTTACTCTTCGATATGGCCTCCTTGCATATCTTCAGAATCTTCACGCAGTTTTCGTCTCCACAGTCGTGTAGGACCGGCTGATCGAGCAACCATTATACAAATTAATAACAAAATAGACTTATTAACTAATGAGCGGTGATCATCTAGCTCAATAAAAAAAAGGAAAATTCCCGATCAGCACCCTGTACTTTGGCTCGAGTAACAGTTTGGTCCCCGAACTTTAAAATGTGACAATCTAGTATCTAGACTTTCTTTTAAAATGTGACAATCCAATACCCAAACTTTCAAAATGTGAAAGATCCAATACCTGTCATTAACCAGTTCATTAATCAGCTATTGTGACATTTGAAAAGTCAAAAAATATCCTTTGAATGCCATCTAATTCTCTTTATCAACCATCCAAATATTGACAAAAAATTGAATAGTCCTAAATCCTAGCCTCTTCTATTCAAAAAAGTTGGTGATTATTTAGAAGAATCTAGAATTTGGGACTATTCATTTTATTGTCAATGTTTGAATGGTTGATAAAGAGAATTAGATGACATTCTTGACTTTTCAAATGTCACTTAACGGCTAATTAATATAATGGTTAACGACAGGTATTTGATTGTCATATTTTGAAGGTTCGGGTACTGGATTGTCACATTTGAAAGTTTGGGTACTAAATTGTCGCATGTTAAAATTCGGGGACCAAATTGTCACTTGAGCAAAAGCATAGGGTATTGATAAGGAATTTAAAACATTGATTGTGGATTCATTTGTTGATCACACATTTACTCACTCTCACCTTCATGAACACCACATCCATTTTCGGAATGGATACAAACATATCACCTTCAATCCAAGTCAGTTCGGGCGCATTGGCTACTACTTGGGGCAGATCAAGCACCACACATTTTATACTGGGAACGACTTAGTGATGGCATACACAGCTACCCTAGTACACCTGCCCATGTCAATTAGGGACCCTACTCCATCAAGATGTGCGCCTTCTTGCAGCCCTTCAACAACACTTTCGCCATCAAACTCGTTTGATTTGTCATCCCCTCGCTAAACAATCGATTCATCACTGAATTCTTGCCAAAGAATTCCTCCATCCTTGTTAATGTACATTAACAACCAATACCTAAGACCTCCAGTCGCTAGTAATGCTTGTTGGATGCCGGTATTTGGTGATGATGGCTGCCATCCAAACCGATTAAGGTTAGTTTTTGATGAAGGGTGATTTGAGATCGTGTAGCATTAGTTTTCATAGAAAAAGAAGAGATGCAAAGAAGACAATACCTGAGGTTGATCCCACCGCCGGTGATGGTTGTTTGTCGCCGGCGGTAATGGTTGTTAAGTCTCCGTCAGGTGGATGGGGGGAGAGAGAGGGAGAAGATAACAAGTCCCTGCGACACTTAAGGGAGAGGAGAGGAGGGGACTCGAAAAAATGGGTTTTGCTTGCAACCTGCAAGCTAATGGTGTGAAGCATCCCCCACATGCTTCAAAGGTTATCACGAATTGGAGGACGCATGCGCAGATGGTGCTCTGACTAAAGGTGCCTGGATTGAAGCCAGACTCTTCTAACCTCTCTTTTATAGATATTGTCCCCCTTCTAGGTACTCAGTTAACAACTTTGACTTCATTGGTAACTTTTAAACCTCCATCACCTGAAGACTCTCATTGATCAATAAGGAATCAGGCTTAGTTCCTTGTCTTCTGCTCCGTTGACAGGCTTGTTGATTGTTGTTAACAACCTAGTTGGTGTTTGGCAACAATGCATTTTACAACTGTTCCGCTTTTGTTGATGTGTCATATGTGCTAAACTAGCAAATAAATAGAATCGACTAGAAAATTGCATTTGGCATTTCCGATTCTTAAAAAACATTTTTATAATGATTAGTCTTGGAATTCGAAAAAGGCGGAGTTTCTTGAATCGCTTGTGTGGTTTTGAATTGTCCTAATCACATGGCAAATTAAAATTTGAAAAAGCTGATTAATTTTTGAGAGGTCATACAATTATCATTATAAATATATTTATAATATTAATATAAATCATTTTAAATGCCTAATCGGCCTATATCCCTTTTTTTGTATTTAAAAAAAAATTATAATAAATCACTTATAACTCTAGGCTAACGGTTGTGAAGTACTACGTGACAAACACTTACCCAATTTACAAGAGAGGAGGCCGTTTGTTTGTTGAAGGCCTGAAAAGGCATTTCAGACATTGTCCATCAGAGCTGAACCGCAGTTGCTAAAACAATGGTGGATGGTAAAAAAAAAAGGTCCCATGTGAATGGCGGAGACATTTTTATAGCAAGATGTACTAAACTTATTCAAAAGAAAAAAAATACCTACTTGATAGGGGTCTACAAAATATAGAAAGTATTTAAACAAAAAGGGGTTTATTCGATCAGCGCCCCTAGAAATTGAAATCTCAAATAGCATGGTAATTTCCCCTCAAAATTGAAATCTCAACTAGCATGTTAGCATGGTACGGAAATCGAAACTACGGTCAACTCCCAACAAGTATAAAATTGGTTTCAACTCCTCGTCCCCTTACGTCAGTAAAAAAATTGTAAGTTTTTTACCCGTTATACCCCTGGACCCCAAAAAAGAAGAAGTTCTGTTCTAAAAAGCTCTGGGCCTTGAAGTTCTATTCGAAAACGTGACCGTCTTCTTACCCATCTCATCCTATAGAGATCCCGACCGTTTTGTCTTCTTTCCCATTTCGAACGTAAGATTTCTCTGTTCGCTCCCGACCGTCTTTTTCCCCATTTCAGACGTTGGAGGATTTTTCAGAGGAGATTCCTTTCTCCAAAAGTTCCTCCCTTCCCTCAAAGTTTTGACCGGAAAAGAAGAAGAAATTCATTCTCTCCCTTCTCTCAAAAAAGAAGTAGAATCCCTTTTCTTAAAGTTTTGACCGTTTGAAAGATTTTCAGAGCCCCTTGTGTTCACCGGTCACTGGCCGTCGACGGCACTCTATATTCACCATTCAAAGGAAGTTCGAGGGCTGGTTTATTATACACCGGCCGTCAGAGGCACTCTGCATTGACTGTTGAAGGAAGCTCGAAGCTGGGTTTAACAGCTGTTGGAAGGCTTCTCAAGCCCCCTACGTTCAACTGACTTGGAGGCCTTGTGTTTCCTGTGTTTCCGACTCACTCCACTTGGATGCCCCTATGTTTCTAGCTAACTCCGATGCTTTAGCATCCCACTGGCCACCCGTGCGAAGCCTTTCCCAACTCGTTGCACTCTTATGCGTTGTTCTCAATCAGTGTCGGTGATTGACCGTTCAACTCCCTCATTGAATCTTGGTAATTTGCGGCACACTGAAGATCGGAATCCTTGTTTGTTGATGCTTCTCGACGCAAGCAATTTACTTTGTTACATTGTTTTCTCCTTGGTTGAGTGCTGTAAAGACCTCTATAAATGAATTTTTTAATGTTGCTTAGTTCAGTGCTAATGCAAATGAATTGTTCAATGTTGATTACGATATGGATGTCATTACCGTGGATTATTGAACATTTGTATGTATGAATAACTAACAGAGTGTTGGGAATCAATCCCCCAATAGTTTGTAGTATAATACTAAGTATTGCTATTGCAAATGGAAATGCATCATTCGAATTTTAATAAGCCGAAATAACCCATAGAAGTTGTTTTATAGTTGTTGATTAAAATCTGAGATAGTATTTTTAGTGGGACGATATTATTTGTTAACATTGATATAAGGCATTGTAAGTCACATGTATTGCACTTGTAGGACCAGGTGCTAGATGGCCCAACGATTAAAAGTGATTCTTCTAGCGATTGCAAATGTTTTGGAAAGCCTTAGAAATGTGGAGAGAGCAATTGAAATTTGCATAAGACAGATTGAGTCCATGAAACTAGCTCATGAGTTAGTTATTGAATGTATGGCTACAGGCAACTTGTTTTTGTTCCTTTTGTTATTATTCTCCTGCTGGTCTTGTGGAAATAGTTTATCGTAAGTGGTGAATACGTTGGTTCAATGTTTTTACGATTGTGTTAGAAGACTCCCCCCTTTTGTTTTCATGTTGGCAAACTATTTTGGCATTTTATTGTAGTTATGTTGGACTTTTAAATATAAATATATAAATATAATTGCTTACAAGATTTTTTTTTTGTTTACTAAGAAATATTTGTATATCCATCGAATAAACATTCTCACAAGAGGCAGAGAAGCCTAGGCCCACGATGAAGGCCAATGGTGGGAAATAGTGCTTTTATAGAACCATCGGTTCCCACCGATGGTCTGGTTCATTAGGCCAAGGGGCGACCAAAAGGTGTTAGGATGCTTGGTAGGTCAATGGCAGTAGGAGGGTGTGGATATGGTGACCATTGCATCCCTCCACACCTACCGGATCAGCCAATTGGTGAACCTAGGTAGATGAGTGGCGGTACCACCTCCATAGGGTGGGGAGAGGTCTACTGGATGTCCACAAAGATGGCGGAGACACCCCGAGCCAATGGGAAGGGCCGACGATGGGAAACTGTCATTTTGCAGAACCACTGTCGGTTTGGGCCGTTGGGCTGATGGACGACTAGAAGGTGTTGGGATGCTCGATGAATCAGTGGAAATAGGAAGGTGTGGGTTTGGTGGCCACCGAACCCCTCAGTACCGGCTAGAGCGGCCTCTAGGTGATTCTTCCATTTCATCATGTGGGATTCAGAGACACCCCAGGCCAACGGGGAAGGCCGACGGTGGAAAATGGTACTTTTGTAGAACCACCGTTTCCCATTGTCAGTTCAGGCCATTGGGTCGACGGGCGGTTGGAAGGTATTGGGATGCTTGGTAGGTTAGTGGCAGTAGGAGGTTGTGTGTTTGGTGGCCGAAAGGTGTCGGAATGCTTGGGCCTTGCTGAATTGCACAATCTTTTCATCAACTATAAAGCAATGGCTAGTCGAATTCCATGATTTTACTAGATAACTCAGAAGGGCATCTCTACAGTCACATGTGGCAAATCCAAGAAGTGTCCAAAGGGAGTCTGTTGGAGCCTCTTGTGCTCCAAACTTAGAGACAAGCTATTCAACATCTCCCTAGATCGTTTCGTGAAGCACCTTGTCCCAACTTTGTCACCTAACATTTCTACCAAGAATTTAACACCTTAACGTTAGCACAAGAGACAATCCGAAAACAATGTACCATTTCAATTTCATATAAAAATGTCAAAATTCAATTATCACTCAGCAAAATCAAGAAATCATCTCCCAACAATAAACTATATAATACAGGGTATTCACCAAAATAAAAGCACTTTATAATTAAATAATAGTTCAAAGGAAACAAAAACTAAAGATCTTTTGGTGCTATACCCCATTTTCAATTTGTTGAGGAATCTGGAAAGAAAGAAATAGAAGACTCTTCAAAGACAAGACAAGAAATATGGACAGATTGTGATAAGTTGATTGGGTGCTGGTGTTACCAGAATTCTCACGATTAGATAAAACTTCTTTTGGTTTGAGTTTTCAGAACAAACACGAGTTAGGTTGGAATTTCTGTTTTAGATAGATGTGTTCGAAGTTTTTGTACATTCTTTGTTCTATGGTGCCAGGTCATCACCCTACATTCAGTACTAACCGTTTTTATTTTAACAATATTTCCTTGATTTACTATAAAAAAATTGTTCTTTTCATTTCTTTTTTAATCATCAGCAGCAATTAAGAAATTTTATTCATATAATGAAAATGTAGAAAACCCAACATACTGAAAATGACTACAAGGAAAAAGTATTACACTGCCAAGTGACAAAACATTTGCTAAGTACCATTGCATAGACTACTTGAATTAGCCCCCAGGCCAGGTCCCCCACCGCATCCCATACCATATCAAACCTTATAACCTCTTCCTTACTAGGGCATCGACTAGGATCTTTGCTAACATTTAAGTCCATGTAAACAAACCGTTAAAAGTTAACGGTGCTTTTACTTCTCTCATTGAAGTCCATACTTAAGAGGTCGGTCCATTTTGTTTGCTGGTCGAATTGTAAAAGAAGAAGGCTCAGAGGACTTGGGGTGACTTATCCGGTGTGGGTGCTTCAATGCTTAAGTTAGTACTTTATGTGCAAGCAGCTCATAATGATCCGACCTGTAGAAGTAACCCACACAGGATAAACCACCCTGGGTCCTCTGAACCTTCTTCTTTTGCAGTTTGACCAACCCACAAAGCAGATTACCGTCTAAACTGCCCTCCAACTAAGAACATCCAGATTACACACCATCACCTTAGTAAGAGAGCAAGTTTAGCCCTTAAAAGATCTCCTAATTTCCTTCACAAACTGGGTCATAGAAGCTAAGTACATGGTAACTAAAAACATTTCCCACTACTGATTGGCTTAGGTTTCTAGGAGAGTGCCCATCTTACTTTTCCTACTCCTAGGAAGACGATTAAGCATCACCTACTACTTACGTGAGGCCAAAGCAGCCGCTACCTGCCAGCCCCTCAATAAAGAGTCCATTGGAGCACCATTAAATTCATCCCTCATAAAAACCTAATGTGCCACTCACCTTTTTCAGGTCAATGAGAGTGTTCACTTCAAGTTTCATATTGTCCAATATACACGAGTTTCTTTCATACCAAAAACTCCAAAGCGTTGCTGCTCTAGCATACAACTGAAACAAGTTCACTCCTCTCGGAATTTAGGCATACCAAGATAGAGGAAAATAAATATATGATTTTCATGGATGGAACAATGGTTTTCAAAAAATTGCCATATCAGCAATGACAGTTTAGATTATGTATCATATAATACGCGTTTAGTTAGTTCTAAAGATAATTCCTCACCTCGGAGAACAATTAAGAAACTGAAATGAATCAGAAACGTGAAGATGGGAAACAAAATAATTACAAGCAATGATGAGGCAGCTTCAGAGAGTTTTGAGACGAAAGAAATCTATAATTGAATGCCAATTTTCACAATCAGCTTGTTATACAATCAAAATCCATTTTAATTGAAGTCATTCCGGTTCAATTAAACATTCCAATTCAATTCAATCCACCTAAAACGCATAGTTCTTTCAGAATCACTATTAGGCTCAAGCTCACAAAAACACTATCAAAGAAGAGGAGTCAGTGATCTAGGATCAGAAACCAGAGACCATAGATCAGATCAGCAACGAACGACTATCCACAATAATCGGAAAAAACCCCAAATTCTACAAAATATATATGCAGCAGAACCCACAGAAAAAAAGAGCAAATTAGTGAGAAAGAAGACAAACCTCAAAAGCAAGCTCGACACCCATATCGAATTCCACCGGAGCTGACACGAAGCACTGTAATAAAGGGAAGACAAACCTCAAAAGCAAGCCCGACACCCATATATATATCAACATCTTCTGATCACATTACCAAATGATAGGACTTCAGGGAAGCGAGATGATAGTAAAGGATTCGGAATCGAAGAAAAGATAATTGTGGTTTCTTCGGTCAGCTATTCCTTAGAAAACGGTCTGAATCTCTACCTGACGAGATGGGGAAGAAGGCAGTTATGTTTATGAACGGAATGGCAATTTTCCCTAGTAGGGATTCGTCCTGAATGGAGTGGGGATGGGGATGATTTTCTCCTGCGGGGATGGGGATGGAAAAATTTTCATCCCTGTCAGCGGGGATGGGACAGGGACGGGGAGAGAACTCCCCGCTCTGTCAGATTCCCACTAATATGTATGCATATGTTATGTGCACATACATCTATATATTAATATTTTAAAAAATATGGTTGAATACATTTGAATCTTTTCTTCTAAAGTTTAATTATTTTATTTTTATTTTTTAAATAAAATAAAAAACAAAAACAAAATGATTAATATTATAAAAATCACGGGAAATGGAGATTCCCACGATAATGGAGATCCCCATGAGAACGAGAATGGAAATAACCTTATCTCCATTAGTAAGGACGGAAACAAAAATAGGGATGGGGATTTTCATGGGGACGATCCCCACCCCGCCCCATTGCCATTCCTAAACAGAACTTCAATGCCGAGAGCTTTTATGAATATAATTTCTCTTTTTTGGGGTTTAGGGGTATAACGGATAAGAAAACTTACAATTTTTTTGCTGACCTATGGGGAGGAGTTGAAACAAATTTTATATTTATTGGCTGTAGCTAACTGTAATTTTGGTTTCCCATCCATTATTTGAAATTTCTATTTCTAAATGGTAGTTGACATAAGTTGGATGCGGATGTAATAGGCACGTTAGGTAGACACAATGAGTGAGCAGTCCCAGCCAAATAACTGTATTATTTGTATCAAAATAATTAAAAATCAAAAATAAGAAAAAAAGAAAACTTGTCCCTGTTAATGCGCCATTCTCTCCGACCTGTCCCGTCTATAAGATGTGCATTTGGGAGAGACACTGTAAATCGGACAAAAAGAGAATACTTTGGGCATTGACTTCAAATATTTGCCGACATTAACTTCAAATACTTCGATTTGGGACAGCTGCATGTTGAACGCTTAGGTGTATAGAAAGCTTTGGGAATTTCTTTTAAAGGCAGAGTTGAAGAAGACTTTGGGAATTGACTTCAAATATAATCAAAATAAATTATATAGTTTTGCACCACTCACGTTCCTATCTCAAGTTCCCGGTAGGAATACCCACCTTCGTTCCTATTTCTTCTTCGTCGTCTCCGTCCTCCTCTTTTCCTTCCGATCCAAACACAACTGGGTGTAAAAGGTGACCAGGCCATTATTCAAGTGCCAATACCAATGAACACCATCATCATCTCTATTAGTTTTTCCCTCTTCGGCATCATATTTGTTGCGTTTCTAATTGTTGGGTTTTGCTTCCTTGGCAGAAGGAAGTTGAGGAAATCAAAAACCGAGGAAAGAAGAGAAAAAAATGGAGATCTTTTCTCTATATGGAACTATGACGGATATATTGCATATGAAGACATCATTAAAGCCACAGAGAATTTTGACATCAAATATTGTATTGCAAAAGGAGGTTATGGGAGTATCTACAAGGCACAGCTTCCTGCCGGACAAGTAGTAGCCTTAAAGAAACTTCACCTCTGGGAAGGAATGGTTTCGGCTTACGTAGAAACTTTGAAGCATGAGTTCCAGGTATTAGCAAAAGTACGGCACCGAAACATCGTGAAACTCTTCGGTTTTTGTTTCCATCGAAGATGCATGTTCTTTGTTTATGAGTACATGGAAAGAGGAAGCTTATATCAGATATTGAGAAATCAAGAGAAAGCTGCAGAATTGGATTGGAATAAGCGAGTAAACATCGTCAAAGGGGTAGCTCATGCTCTATCTTACTTGCATCATGATTGCACGCCCCCAATAATTCACAGAGACTTAACTAGCAACAGTATTCTTCTAGACTCAGAATTCAAGGCTTGTCTCTCAGACTTCGAAACTGCTAAACTACTATATCCTCATTCTTCAAATCAGACTATGTTCTTAGGCACATGTGGGTATGTTGCTCCAGGTAAGTTTACTCTTGCTTGCTTTAATTTTCTCTTTTTACAGATTTTTCAAGGTAACTACAGATATTTGGAATTTCCATTTTGACAAAATAGATTAGTGGTAAATAGGTAATAAGACAATAACTTACCTTATCAATAGGTCATGAGTTGGAATTAATTATATCATAGAAATTTGTTTTCTCTGGTGTATCTTTAAGGGTCAGGTCATTTCCCTTCCTGTAAGATAGAATTTAAAATAAAGAATAAAAACAGAGAGAAGATGAAGAATGGTTCGGTCAACTGATAAACCATATGACCGATGTCTAGTTATATTTATAGAGAAAGAGTTACAGTTACATCATACTTTCACAAGGGATAAGATTGGTGTGTTCGAAAGTGTGTTGTTAACCACTTCGGAACACCAGTTTAATATTTATAAATTTTTTTCTAATTCTCAAACAATTACTAACATAGTAAAAGGATGATAATGGGTCGTAATCATAGGGAAGCGAGGAAAAAAAATAATATGTACTTAGATTTGGACAAGAGAATACTGATGAGGGCGGATTTGGCCCTCTAGTGAAAATATGATACCTGGCACCTCATGCCAACTAAGTGCAGCCTCTTGACAACTAGGTAGCTTGCCACTTAGGGGCAATTCGGCACTTACAGGCAGCCTGACGTCTTACGAAGAGCTCGCTACTTAGGGGCAGCTTGGCATTTACAGGCAACTTGGCGTCTTACGAAGAGCTCGCCACTTAGGGGCAGCTTGGCACTTACAGGCAGCCTAGCGTCTTACGAAGAGCTCGCCACTTACAAGCAGTCTGGCGTCTTACGAAGAGCTTGCCACTTAGGGGCAGCTCGGCATAGGCAGCTCGCCACAGGCAGCCGACCACTCCATAAGCAGCCTGGTGTCTTAGGAAGAGCTCGACACTTACAGGCAGCTCGGCATAGGTAGCTCGCCACTTAGGGGCAGCTCGGCGTATCGCAGGAAGATCTCCTGCCTGACAGATTCGGAGACCTGCGCCCACGTCTCTCGCCAGGCGGCGCTGTGCCTGCCATCCCTGAGAGCTGTTTGTTGCCTGGCAGAGCCGTACCCTGCAATAGCTGGCTGCACCCGCCACCTCAGCTCTGGCAGTAACGGCTACGACAGAGAGACAGAGGCGGTTATGCCTGACATGACAGAGGCGGTTACGCCTGATTTGACTAGACACCGCTATATAAGGATTCCGAACCCCAAAGACAAAAGGGGGAAAGTGGAAAAATGGAGGTAATCCCTGCTCTCTAGATCTCTCATTTCTCTCCAAGCTCTTTGCAATCAGAATGCTAACTTAGGCATCGGAGAGTCCCCGTCGGGTAAATACCCCCGGGTCCTCTGATTCAGTTCTAGTAGGTTCCTCAGTTCCCGCCACCTACAAAGAGGAGGAAAAGATGGAGTTCTCGCAGGTCTCTCAGCTCTCGCCGCCTACAAAGGAGAGGAGATCACCTCATGCAGAGGGTAGTCAGGTTGCGCTACACCAGGGAGCTCCACCACCCTCTGAGTTACAGGCCGCCTAGGAGCAGGTCAAATGACGAGTCCATCCAGGTTACTCACCACCAGGGAGCTCGTCACCAGGTAGCTCATCACCAGGGAGCTCGTCACCAGGTAGCTCACCACCAGGGAGCTCGTCACCAGGTAGCTCACCACCAGGGAGCTCGTCACCAGGTAGCTCACCACCAGGGAGCTCGTCACCAGGTAGCTCACCACCAGGGAGCTCGTCACCAGGTAGCTCACCATCAGGGAGATCGTCACCAGGTAGCTCACCACCAGGGAGCTTGTCACCAGGTAGCTCACCACCAGGGAGCTTGTCACCAGGTAGCTCACCACCAGGGAGCTCGTCACCAAGTAGCTCACCACCAGGGAGCTCCACCATCCTCTCCTGGGAGTAGGTCAAATGACGAGGTGCTTAGCCAAAAAGATTGATACATCACAAAAATTGGTACGTGAGCAGAAACGGTTACATCAAATATAATTGAGAATTGCAGAAAATAAGAAAATAAAATCTATTATTGCTGAAATTAAATGATTCAGAATTAAACAAAACAATAACTAAAATTTAGAATTTAACGCAGTGCAGAAATCAACAAAAGAAATAAAAGACATAAACCAAGTTGATCTAGAATGCGGATCGATTGGCAATAGATGCACATTGGCTAGACAGCTTGCAGGAACCCCTCCTGACAAGAATCGGGCGTCCTTCCTTTCTACAACCCTCGAACCCCTCGAGGCACCTTAGCCTTGAATCAGACGAAATCAGATCTGCAAAATAGAGAAATGAATAAGAATTAAATCTAAAAGAATGCAAAAATAAAAATAACAGAAAATAAAAGAGTGGTTGATCAGATCTAGTGGCGGTAGTTGCAGATTGATTGAACATCTTGCAGGAACCCCTCCTGACAAGATCTGGGAGTCCTCCCCTTCTACAACCCTTGAACTCCTCAAGAAACCTTAGCCTTGTTAACTGGGTGAATTGACCAACCCCTTCTATAGGGCCCCTAGGACCATTTTTATAGAGAATGGTAGACACAACTGGAAATAAAGATAAAGATGGGGGGCAGTAGCTAGGATATAGCAAAGTTAGGGATGCCCTAGGGTTTCTAATGGATGGCTAAGATGGTTTTGGGGTGATCCTATGGCTAAAGATGGAAGGCGAGGGAACCCATTATTATGTAGGGCTAAGATTTGGGCACCCAAAAATGGAGGTTGTAGATTAGAACATCTAGGGTTGAAGGGTTAAGATTAAAAGAATATGCAGTGCCCTAAATTGAACAACTGAGATATAAGATGGAGGGAGTGGCTGAGATTTAATGGTGGGGAGCTGAATGGTGAGGATTAGTAGAATAGGTGGCTCCTAGGGTTAGAATGCTAAAAAGAGAGTACCCTACAATGGGTGGTGGAGATTAGAAGGGATGAAAGGTAAGGGTTTAGCAATTAGGGGTGGCTAGGGTTTGTTAAGAGTGAAAAGAATGGGTTAAAACGTGCCCTAGGGTTTGCTAAGTCATGGGGAGCATGCTAATAAGGGGAGCCAAATTGGGTTTAGCATGTAGGAGGCACCCTCCTACTTTTAGTTTTTCACAAAAACACCCCCTCTCTCAATTGGACTTCACACCATCTTTCCAATATCTGCATTTCAGCCATGGAAACTTCCTAGTTTTCCCTAGAATTTGCACAGAGACCTGTGGGGGCCACAACATTGCATTTAACTGAGAAAAAGACACATCTTGACTATTCTAAGGTTGAAAATACCCCTGAATTGATGCCCTTAAGGCATCAAAATGCAGGGTTATCACACCCCCCCAACTTAACCATTGCTAGTCCCTTAGCAATGCAACCCTAAAATTACATTGAGTATATAAATCTTTCCCATCTCAAGATCATCTGTAATAGAATTAATCAAGCATCTTGATTCCGGCATTCTCAAACTCTATATAGATTGATATTGGGCTTTAGGGGTAAAACTGTCTTATTTTGAATATTACAAAAACATGGCTTAAAAATCTTATTTACCCTTCCATTTGCTGACTGCCTTGATAAACTGAGATTGATTTTAAAATCAGACAAGTATTCTTTTTATTATTTCTAACAGTGGATTTCTACCCCTGAACTTATTTTCATTGTTACCTTTCATCGTTTTACGTGAATCCTGACACTTGCCTTAGGTGAAAAGACCCGTTTACTAAGTGTTAGGTAAGTGTTTTTGGCATTCCCTTTTCCGTTTGATGTGAATCTCGACACTTGACTTAGGTGAAGAGACTTGGTTACTAAGTCTACGGTATCCATTGACTTTTTATTCATTTTTTTTTCTCTTTTTTTTCTTTATTTTGCAAACATTGTTCTGGGTAGTCCACTGTTTCTAACAATTTTGAAGAATTTTTGTCTAATTTTTCAATCTTTCTCTTCTTAGCTTGGCAGGGGTAAACTTGGGAGTATTTTCCAATTTCTAAACGGTTTCGACAATATTCAAATAAGACCAATTTTTACTCCTATCACTTGCTACTAATTTCTACAAAATGCAATATTCTTTTATCATTTTCCTCAACTTTTTCTGTTTGGGAATCTCTTTTAATTGAAAATTTTAAAAATTTCAGTGAAATTTTAATTCTACATAAATAAAGGCTTAGTTTCAATTTTTTTTTCCAATTTTTCTCTCTCTCTTTCCTCACCCCTAACTTAAATGCCATTGTCCCTAATGGCATGGCTAGGATGTTGCAAATAGGATTTGGGCCAAAGGGAACAATAAATAGGGTTTTCCTAAGGGTTTAAGGTCTGCCAACTGGTCTCAAATCAAGAAAAGAAAAACTCAAATCCTAACAGCAGAAGTATTAAAAACTACGTTGGGTTGCCTCCCAACCAGCGCTAAGTTTAATGTCTTCAGCCGGACACATTCACACACTTTTCTCATCTATATTCCCAGACTCGCTTTCTTCCTCACACATACAGGGCTCAGATTGGGCTAATCAAGGGGTAGGTATGGCATCTAAAAGATTGTCCACTATATCTACCTTGCAGTCATCTTCCCCTAGGTTTTGATACTTAGAGGCACTAAAAGATTGTCCACTATATCTAACTGTACTTTCTGCTCCCCTAATGAAATGTCCATTTTTCCTGATTTACAGTTAGTGTCTGCATTGGCCGTTGCTAGAAACAGACATCTTAAGATTATTGGGATGTGGTTCAGTTCCTCAGTTAGGGTTATGTCTGGGATGATAAAATCCACTAGGAAGTGACAACCCTCTACCCTAACAATGACGCCCTCAATAACACTTCAAGGAGTCTTGACTGACCAATCAACGAGTTGCAGAATTACCGGGGTAGGTTCTAACTTGCCGATCCTGAACCTGTCATGAATGGATAGAAGGATATTTATACTAACCCCTAGGTCCAATAAGGCCCGATCAAAGGTGATTCCAAAGATGACACAGATTATGAGAGGTGCACTAAGGTCTTTCATTTTTCGGGGAAAGTGGTTTAGGAGAGAGCTGCACTAACATCTGTCGAGAGCATTATTCTTTGTGGGGCCAATCGTGGCTCCATAATTTGAGTACACAACTCTTTTAAAAACTTGGCATAGGCTGGGATATGTTGGATTGTGTCGAGGATAGGGAAGTTAATATGGACTTCTTGACTCTCCTCGTTGCGCGTCTCTTTGTTCTTTCACATCGGCTTGACTGTGAGTGCAGTTGGAAAGGGAACTACGGGTTGGTTCACTAAAGGTTCTTTTTCTTCTCCCCCAAACTTAGGGTCTTCCTGCTCATTTTCTTCTTCATTTACTCTCTTTTTCTCACATGGGTCTTCTAACATCCTCCCACTCCTTAAGATTGTAACAATTTTTGCATTTTTCAAGCTGAGGGTTCTTAGGAGGTGGTTGAATTTGTTGTGGAGGAAAACCCAGTGGATAATTTATGGGAGTCGCAACCGGTTGATTCGATATTTGCCCTACTTCTCTCCTCACCTTGGCTTCGGTTAGCCGTCCTATTTGGCTCTCTAATTTATTGATGGACTGTTGTTGATTTAGGACCAGCTGTTGAAGTTGCATGAATTGGTCATCTACTATACGGGTCTGAGGAGGTTGAGGGTAAGCTTGATACAGTTGGGTCGGTTGGTTCCTAAGATACATCTGTTGGAATTGGGTCTACCCTTGTGGCCTCTGAAACTGCTGGGCCATGGAGTTAGATGAATGGTACTGCTGGGACTGTGTGTAGGTTTGACATGGTTGAGCTGGTTGAGTCCTAGGGTAATCATTGTACTCCCAGTGGGTCTGGCCTTCAGACCATTGAGAGTGCATATCTGGTAGGGGGGTTTCTTGGGCTTGGGCCCTGTAAGTGAAATTGGGCTGATTTTCCCACCCAGGGTTATATGGACTAAAGAGTGGGTTAGCATTGGGTTGGAAAAATCTGTTGTCCGCATGTACTTAGTTTGGACTGATTGGTTGACATGGGCTTGCTGCAAGGCACTGGTTAACATGATGGATCGGGGTTGCACAGATGGAACATGATGGATAGGCTAACAAGGTTGGGTATGGGCTGCCCAGTATTCATTAGTGGGGGAATGAAGAAACTGGCAAACTTTGTTGACAACAAAGGAAATGTCTGGCTGGGTGATGGTTACATATTGAAGAGCTCCTACGATACTCCGGTACTCGGTTGGATTGGCAATGTAGTGCTGGAGTCCTGAGAGAATCTGCAAGAGACAACCATGGGCGAGGAAATGGGTTTAACTCGTTCCAAATTTGTGCAGCAACTCGAGGACATATCTCTGTTGAGGGAGATAAAACGCCTGAGGAGGAGGTTACTTCAATTCCCAAAAAGTAGTGTAGTGGTCCCAAATCTTCCACAGGAGAGATTACAGATAGCGATTCAAGAAATTGAGCTAAGGCAGAGGAGGAATTTCCAGTGAGGATGATATCATCAACATATATGAGTAGGAGCGTTACTATATCACTGGTGTTGAAAATGAACAGTGATGAATCAGTTGTGGAATTTCGAAAACCCATTTGAAGAAGAGTAGCACTTAAGCGAGAATACCATGCCCGGTGTGCATGTTTGAGTCCATAGAGATAATTGCACAATTTGCAGACATGAGTGGGTCATGATGGATCGATAAAACCCTTGGGTTGATGAACATAGATGTCTTCATCAAGCACTCCATGAAGAAAAGCATTGTTAATATCCAAGTGGTGTATTGGCTAATGATGAGAAATTGCAAGGGCAAGCATGATACGACTGGTAACTACCTTTACAACAGGGCTGAAAGTGTCAAAGTAGTCAAGGCTAGGAACTTGATGAAATCCTTGGGCAACTAGGCAGGCTTTGTAACAGTCAAGAGAACCATCAACTTTCTTCTTGATTTTGTATATCCATTTGGTCCCAACAATGTCCTTTGAGAGATTATACAACACTAACTCTCAAGTGCCATTGTTAATTAGGGCCCTGTATTCTTTTAGTATCACCTCACACCAATGTTCAGACTTTGCTGCCTAGAAAAACGATCGAGGTTCCCATTCTTCATTGGAGAGGAGAGTCATAAGAGTAGACGGGATGGGGTACCTTGTAGCAGTATGAGAGCGAGGAAGAGTACCATCCATTGACCTAGTCACATTGAGTGAGAACGAATTGGTGGCAACATTGGTTTGATGTGATCCAAAAGTTCCTGAATACTCTGACATCGTGCTGGTCATTCAGATGAGGGAGAGGTGAGGCACCCGGGGTGGAGTCAAAGGACAAGGGTGATGGAAGTTGTTCAGGTGGTCCCGGAGAGGCAGGGGCTGAACTAGAAATTTGTTTAGGAGAGATAGTATGTGAACACATAGGCTGTCGTGGGATTGGTGTAGATATGTATACGCCAGTTGAAGAAGGAGAGTCACAACCAGTGGAGGTTTGATCAATTCTCGGGAACAAAGTTTCATCATATACAACATGAAGAGCAATGAAGATACGCCCTGTAGTAACATGAAGACACTTATTGCCCTTGTGAGAACCGCTGTATCTAATGAATAAGCACTGTAGAAATTGAAACATAAACTTATTCTTATTGTATGAACGCAAGAGAGGATAACAAGCACACCCAAAACAGCGGAGCATGGAATAATCTAGATCTTTGTGAAATAACTTACTACTTGAGCAAGAGTAGTCCATACCTCGACCACAGTTGACAAACCTACTACTTGAACCATCACTCCTGTAAGAGAGGAGATTAACCAACTTAACACGAGTTGGTCCAAGTCCATACACTTTTCGAATTCGGGATTGAGAATTGTTCCTGTGCTAGCTAGATCCGGAATCACTTCAGGAGGTGGCTTCTTTCCTTTGATGTGATCCATTAAGATGATGGTGTCGCAAAATAGGTAGGAAATGAGCACGCCGCAACAGGTAGTTGTCGTTGCCAAGTTTGATTGGCAAATAATGGGTAACATTCTGGATTGAAGGGAGCGAACTGTTTCCAGTGGACAAAACCGGTTTCAGTTGACATGGCCCTGATACCAAGATAAAATTTAAAATAAAGAATAAAACAGAGAGAAGATGAAGAATGGTTTGATCAACTAATAAACCATATGACCGATGCCCAGTTATACTTACAAAGAAAGAGTTATAGTTACATCATACTTTTATAAGGGATAAGATCTACAGTAGATAGAGTTTTAAGCACAAACAAAGTTATCTTAGATAGGATAGAGTCTAGGTGAGAGAGTTATCCTTAGAGTCCATGAGATCTGGTCTCTCAAGAGTTATCATATGAGTAGGTCTATCGCTAGAGCCCACTTAACTCGAGGTCTTGCATTGCCCATGCACGTGGCCATGGTCATGTATTTTATCACTGATACGCCTAATATGGGTGTTATGGGCTTTTTTTTTTTTTATTTCCTTTGAAAGGCTACACAATGAGAGTAGTACTAGAGATACACAAGGGTTAAAGTAGTACTATTATTCGGGGTGTAATAATATTTAGAACACTGAAATTTTTTTTTTCTTAAAAAAAAAGTATTACATATATTTATCCTTGTCATTGTCATTGTATTGTCACTGTATATTTATCCTTGTTTTTGTTTCTTAAGAAAAAGTATCCGACTAGTTGGATTCAATAGAACAATTTCTCTCTCTCATGCCTTTCAATTTGCACTTGTTTCGTAGAACTTGCCTACACGACAGTAGTGAATGAACAGTGTGATGTATATAGCTTTGGGGTCGTGGCTCTTGAAGCAATAATGGGGAGGCATCCACGAGATTTCATCTCAAAACAATTGGCATCGCCAGATACAAAAGCTTTACTTCTAAAGGATGTATTTGACCCACGTCTCTCACCTCCCGCTGGTGAACTCATTGCACAGGATGTTATTTCAATTGTGAAGCTAGCACTATCATGCTTAAACTCTAACCCACGGTCGCGACCAACAATGCAACGAGTGTCTCAGGACCTACTCAATCGCAAGCCTCCGTTACCTCAGCCGATTGATACAATTTCACTGTGGCATCTAATGGATCCTGCACAAGACTTGACTTAATCAATTGTGCCGTTTCCATCAAGGTATTCACCATACCGTGTATTAAGTATTGACCTATAAAAGAAAAAGGCATTTAATTGAAAATGACTTTCTCTCACTGGTTAGCATGCGTCATTACCTATAACGACGGCTTATATATTTGTATATGTCTGAGTTGTATTGTTTGTTATGTCAGAAAACGACTTGCTTATTGTCCCATCACTGTTTTGATATTATCATCTACTATTCAAGATTTTGTTTCTTGCTTGATGTCTTAGCAATAAGGGGATCCACTTGTTTTTCTTTTTGATATGTTGTCTTTTTGTTTTGATATCTAGGCAAGAACAAAATTATAAAACTTTATCTATTTTTACCTCTCTATAAAAAAAGTAAAAAAGCTAATTATCAAAAGATAAATAAAGTAACCATGTTGCTTGCACATATAAATGTTGCCTTAGCTTCTTTTACAAAGATACAATAATTGCATTTTTGGCAAATCTTTTTTTAGTGGTTATACTGACGGAATTTGACAAAAATAAAATGATCAGGTTTCTGTCGCTAAAAGTTGTACAAATGTGCTGCTAAAAGTTGTGGGCATATATTGCATCTTTTAGCCACGGTTTGTCAAAAAACTGTAGTTGTAGGTTAGAGTATTTAACTTGGGTTTTAGTAAAAAAACCGTGATTATAGATTAGTACATTTAGCTATGGTTTTGTAGTAAATCGTAGCTATAAATAGAAGAATTATAGTTATGGTTTTATAAAAATCCATGGTTATAGATTTGGATATTATAACTAAGGACAATTTAAAAACCGTAGTTATATACATTTTTTAGCTACGGTTCAACCCGTGGCTAAAGGTTCATATGATTTTCATTTGCCCTTTAGCTATGGATAAATACCGTAGCTATAGAGGGATTATAACCATAGATTAATTGAATCGTAGCTGTAAGTTATAACCACGTGAACATAAGTTATGGTTTTCTGTCCGTAACTTTTTTAACCTTTAGCTACGAACAAAACCGTGGCTAAAGGTCATATTTCTTGTAGTGGATCCTATTTGTTCTCTTTGTGGGACAAAGGATGATAATCTCTTGCATCCTTTTGTGACTTGTCCCTTTGTCAAGGTTGTGGTGTTTGCTTCACCCTAAGGTTTTAGATTTGTAGACCGCCAATTTCATTCTATTGGTGATTTTATTTAATATATTCTAGATGATTCCAGTAATAATAGGAGTCTAACTTGTGTTTTAAGCTGGTTAACTTTTGGCTTTTACCTTATTTGGTCTACCCGAAATGACGTATTTCTTAATCAGAATTCTCCTTCTGTTTTGGTGGAGTTGAATTCAATCAACTGCTTTATTTAGGAAGTTGCTCTAAATGTCACTGCTGATGTTTCTTCTCCTATGATCCACAGGTAACCAATTAGACACAACCCCAGTGACCCTTCTTTTGGTCCTTTTCAAAGTTATTTGTAAATGTGATGGGGAGTAATCCCAAATGCTGGTATCTCCTGTGGTTTTTGTATTTTCAACACTAATAAATCTTTATTCATGAAGCTGGGTGGACTTCTATGTATTCTCTCAAATGCAAAGATTATTGTAGACTTTTTGTGTACAAACTCTGTTATCTCACTTTAATAGGGCTGTTCATACAGTTGCTCAAATGATGAAGTTTTTGGATGTTAATTTTATAGAATGAAGCAGCCCCCTAATGTGTATTGAACAATTTGTTTCTTGCTTTTCTGCTAATAGTATTTTTCATTTATCAAAAAAGGGAAACATTAATTGGAGCGTGAACTATGAAACCCTGAAACCCTAGAAGAGCATTTCATATTATCATTAAATTCCTTTTTTTGGGTGTAGAGGAACCGGGGGTTGCGGGTAGAGCAAGGTGCACCTGAAGCTCATTGGCCATACCATGGTTTTTAAAATCAAATCGGACTGGACAGTCGGATTGAAAAAACTGGGAATCAGTCAGGTGACTGGTTTTGGTTTTCCCCAAAATCCAAAATTTGCCCAGAACCGTAGATTTTGGTCAGCAAACCGCCGACCCGGGTGATTAACCGTTCGAATGGTTTTTACCGTTTTTTATTTTTTAATTTTTTTGTTAGGTAAGACCGTTCAACCTGGTAACCGAACCCCTGACCGGTTTGGTCTCCAGGTCGTTTTTAAAAACCATGGGTCATACCGTAGAGAACCTATGGATCTGCGGTTTGATCTCATATGCCTTCTTTATGCTAAATGGAGGGGTCAAGGGTAGGATGCCTTGTGACCATCTCCACTACTAGGTCATTGGTTTAATAAGGAGGTGTTCTCTAATGTAAATTGTTTTTACTTATTGCCAGATCCGAAAATAAAAGAAAATTATTTAAACTATCCCTGAGGTTTTTGACGTATAGTATACCTCTATGGTTTAATAAATTGCTTAAACTGCCTTGTAGATTTTAACAATAGGACAAATACCTCCCTCCCATTATCTTTTGTCACATTCTATTTACATGTGACATGACTGTTATAATATTTGAAAAGCCCAATTTCACCCTTTTATGTCGGGGTGTCAATTGGATTGGATTTGGTTCAATCCGGTCCAGTTCAATCTGTTCAAATTTCTGTTAATTTAGATTGGTTCAACTTAAACCTGGTCTATTGACATCTATATTCTTATCTTCTATCAATGGATCAGATATTGGTTTAATCTAATATAAATTTATTATGGATGGACCAGGTCCAATCTAATATATCATATTGCTCCGTCCAGTCCATCCAGATTTAATATGAATAGATTTTGATTTGGACAGAATCCAACCCAAATCTGGTCCATTGACACCCATATTTTTATGAATTGGACATAGAAAGGTTAGATACCTTTCTATGGAAAATATCAACTCGATCGGGAATAAAACACTTATTCCAACTAATGGCAAGATCTTCCTTCTCTGAATCGGGGCACAAACTTCCAGCAATAAGTGAACTTATGGGTAAGAGAAGTCATGGTCATAGAATCACACATGGCTTGTCTTGATTCACGTTGGGTTGTGTTGGTTAAAGAAGAGGGCACCAAGCCAACTTGGAGCCTGTTGTTGATACTGAAACTCCCGGAGAGCATAATCTTCTGTTTCACACCCGTCAATCTCACAACCATGGTAGAATCTATGGTTTCACAGCCTAAAATCCAGAAAAGTCTAAACAAGGAACAAAATTTGCATGTTTTATTCTATTTGGGCTCCATTTGTTTGCAATGAGAGTGTAAATTCTAGTTCACTTTTACTTGAGGTTTTATTTTGCTTTAGATTTTACAATATATTCAGTTTACATTTCAATTAAACAAAAAGTAAAATTCAAAATAAAATAAATCAGAAATTGCATTCAATTCATTTGCACTCCTATATTTCTTCACCAGTCCGAATGAAATTGTATTAGGCCTTAATAATTTTGATCTTTGACTTCAAGGAGAAAAAAGGTACAACAAGGAAAAGCACACACAATAACAACCCTTCTCAATTTTGTTGATTCAAATGGTTTTCTTATTTTTAATTTTATTCATCTACAGGTCCACTGTCCTTGGTATGTTTTGTAGTGGAAAGTGGAATCAAATCCTTCTCTCTGGCCGATTGAATAGCCCCAATGTACATGTCTTCTAAATTGTACTTGTACTTGAAACCTAGGTCCTGAAGCTTTTTAGATGAGAAAGGAACAACTTCCAAGCTTTCATCCACATCCTCAAACCTGTAAAATAATCATCTTATTAGAATAATAACACTAAAAGTTTTTTTTTTTTTGGTAAAACACTAAAATAAAGCTCAGCAACATGTAAAATTCAATAGAGCTCATACCAATAAGGAGCACACAGAAGATAAAATTAGATGGCTTTTGATAATTCAACTAACTAAATTTTTGGCGCATATAGCTGTGCCAAACTCCATAAGAGTAGCTTATGTATTTGGATGTTTGGACCATTGATCCCCAAATTTAGAGCCCATGTTCTGAGGCCCATAATTAATATAAATTAAAAGAAAAGGGAAAAACACCTTCTGTAAGTACTAATCATATTTCTCATAATATATAAGCTAGCTAAGTCCACTCAAATTTGATTCATGTTTGTTTAGCCAAATGAGCTCAAATTCAGACTCAAAGCTTGGGCCATTTTATAGCCCTATCTGTGTCTTTATATTGATGATAAGTTAGAGTTATATAGAATATTGTCTCATATTCCAGCCAGGCATGCTATGTATAAAAAGATATCAAGGACTTACTTGGATGGGATATAGTATTCTGGAAATTTCTCTTTCAGCATTTTTGCAAGTCCACTTATGGTAGAATCGTGAGATGAGCAAATATATCTTCCCTTCACTTCAGGGTGCTCAAGCAAGTAAACAAGAGCATTACAAAGGTCATCCGGATGAACGAAAGAGCATTTCTTTAAAAGTGGGTAATGACATTCAGTCCCTGTGAAGAATTGTGATGAGCAAACTACACAGCTGAAAAGAGGAAGAGAAGAATATACCGATAATAATAGTAACAATGAATTATACATATGACAACAAAGAAGAAGAAAATGGGGAAGAAGATGTTTCATGGTGACAACAAACCATACCAGTGATCAGAGCAAATGCCAAGGCGATGCCGGTTGGCATCCATGGCACGATAACTGGCCCAACCACAAGGGCTACTATGACGCTGATCAGATCTATATTGTTTTGCTCAGCAAATTCCCAAGCTGCTTTTTCCGCCAATGTTTTAGAGGCAAAATACATCTGAACATGGAAAATACATCTGAACTTGTAATTGACCTAAACTTTGCTTTAGAAATGAACTTAGGGAGTACAAATACAAATAGGTAGAGTGTAAAACCTTATATTTTATATATTTGTATTTATACGCTTTCCAAACTGAGTCTTATATGCAGAAAATTAACAATAAACAGGCAGAAAGAAATGACCCCACTGGCGTAAAATGGTTTGAGTTGACCTGTTTTTGATGGGGTCATTCTCTCAAAGATCCACATTTGAAAATAAATCTGACCATCTGTCACTATTAGTAAAATGGACTGAGTGGACTCAAGTACTTGCATTTTCCTTCAGGATATGAACCCAAAATGCATTGATTTGCAGTGAGAATCGGAATGGGAATGTTCTATTCTCCAGCCTGTTTGTTCAAATGAAAATCGGAATTGGTTGGAATGAATCTTTATTATCAAGGGAGGGGGAGGAAATGGTCATTCTCTCAAATGGGGTTCCACCAAGAATGGGAGTTGGATTTCGATTCTGCTCAACTAAACAGTTCGATTCCAAAAACCCCTATTCCATGAACCAAATAGATCCCAAGCAGCATTCGTTCGTCATATATGAATATGGATTTGTAATTGGTTGGATCCGTTTCAGATCCAATCCATTTCATGGCCTATTAACTAAAGAAATTCTTTTTGGAGCAGCCTGATTTAGGCTTTGTTTGAATAAACTTTTGATTTTGAGTTTTGGGCCATGGAAAACAAAATTGAGCCAAGACCGCTGCTATTGATGGGAGCACCAATCCCTACTTAGAGTCTTAGACCTTGTCGGTCAATTTTTTTATGAGAGCTTGAAGGAAATGAGATGCTCACCCATCCAGGCATCTTAGTCCTCCTGACGAAATCTATGTCACTCCAGTGGCTCTCATCATACATGGGAGGTGGGTGTTCTTGCCTCATGACCGCTGCTATTGATGAAGTGAAGACGATTCTCTTAACTGTTTTTGCCTTGGCACATGACCTCATAACATTCAAAATCCCATTGATGGCTGGTTTTATTACTTCATTCTGCAAAATACATCCAGATTTTACAAAGCAGTAACAAAGTTAGAATCGTCTTTTCGGTTTGCGAAGAGTGCAAATACAAGATCCAGAAAAAACAGTATACAAGGTTTGTATTTGAATTATTCCCAAATTGAACCTTAGGGTGTATTTGGTTGCCATGCAAATAAATTTGCAATGATGCAAAACCATGGCAGTGCATATGATTTAAGTGTAAATTCTGATCTATTTTTATTTCAAATTTTAGCTTTTCTCGTTTGATTGCAGTACAGATGAAGTAAATTAAGACATGTAGCAGAATAAAGAAAAATCCAAAACAAGGTTAAACAAGAATTTGCACTTTTTACATTTGCACTCCCATGCATTTGTGCAACTAAATACAGCCTTAGGTTCCCATAAATAATCAACTCTAAGGCCTTGCTCAATTTTAGTAACTGACTTACCTTGTTAAATGTACTCACCCAGGTAAGTGTTTTCTAAGTAACAATTATCTTGGTAAATGCGTTTACTTGTATTTTTTCATTAAATTTATCTTGTTAACTTCATTTTTCAAGGACATTTTCTACCGAAAAACCATGGCACCAAATACCGTTACCAACAACGAACACAAGATTGTTAGTCAATAGGAATAACATAATTTCATTTACACAAAAACCAGACTTCAAGCTCGAATCTGTTCTTTCATTCATTTTGTTATTATCCTTTTGTCAAGGTTGTAGTATCAAGTTCGAACCTCTGCCCACAAAAACTCTGTCCATGTCTATCAACATAACATCACAGCCATGCATGAAGAACATCTTATTTTTCTACATATAATACAATGCACAGGAAGATATTATAGACACGTGGGTAAAATTCTTATGGGCAGGAGATCCGGAGATCAGGAGTTTTAGATTCGCTTTAGTTTATTTTATTTATTTTTGTTAATGTTCTTTCTAAAATCCTGAATAGTTCTCAATCTACCACTGAGCTGAATTCCAAAGTCTGTTGGATTGCCATTGCTCTCTAGTTTTTTAATTAAGAATGCTCATGTTCAGTGGGTCTTATTGTCGGTAAGGAGGATAGCTAATTTCTTATTTGAATGACCCCACTAGCTAGTGTTGGTCACATGGGTTCTTGTCAAGCTATGAATCATGATATATACTATCATACCTAACGTTCCTTCTTTTTTAATTAATTTGATGTAAATACTTGTTAAATGTGACGGTGGAGTTGCTTCAAATGAAGAGTTATCCTTTGGTTTATGTGTTTATCATCTTTCTAAAATTTTTAGTATATGTATGACGTGGATGTTACAGATACAGCACTGTTTTCTCTATTGATGTGTGAGTTGGAAGTATTATTTTTTTTTGTTTGGAAATTTTGCTGCCAAGTAAGATATTTCCTGGAGCAACAGTAATATTTTATGTTTGGGACCAATGCTCTAGGAAAAGTTTTCAGTAGTGGTACCTATTATCCAGTGCTATGTCATGTCCCTATTACTGCCACCTCATGTCACTGTTGGCAGTAATGAGCTACAGTTCGAGGAAACGCCAAATTTGGAGATCTAAGCCATGCCTTCCCGATATCCAAGGCGTGACTTAAAGCACTGTTTTTATGGAAAAACGATTCCAAACAAATAGGCATTTTCAGGAGCACCGTTTTTCCAATCGGGGTTTTTCATAAAAAGACCTAACCTGACCAAACCGACCAACCCGAGTAGGCCTGGTTTTCTTCAGCACTGGTCGGTTTCGGGTTATAAAAAATCATAAACCGATGATTCGGTTTGGTTTTGGTTTTCATACAGACCTGAATCGAACCAACTTAGTAGTTAGTTCCTAGTTAGTAGTTACAACCTACTTAATTCCTACTTAATTAAGTTGTCTCTATCCTAGTTACAACTTAACTTTAAGTTAAGTTGTACAGCAACTAAGTCACCACTAAGTAGAGCCAAAACCGACCCAAACCAACTCAAATCAATTAGGTCGGTTTTATTTAACACATAATCGGTTTCGATTTTAATTTCAGATAATCTGACCAAATCGGGTCGATTGGAAAAACATCAATAAATCGACCCAACCCGACCCGTGAACAATCTATTTCCAATGTGGTGTTGATGTGTCGTTTTTTCTGCAAGAGGGAGGGAGAAATTTGTTTGAAAAAATCCTGTTAATGCGAAGCTTTTGTTTTGGCTATGAACAAAAAGGCTCTGGAGTTGAACAAGCAGAAAAATTGGAATTCTATTTTGACTTGATTTGGTTTGATGCTAAAAATGTGTTGAACAATTTTCCTTTGCTTCTCCTTTCCTTTCTTGGAACTCTTCTATCTGCGTGGATGATATTAAAACTTTAAACTCTGTTTTCGTTGCGTTCGGTTTAATTTTATCCCTAGGACACGAAATGGGGCTGCCCACACCAGCTCATGCAGATGCACTTAGATAAATCTTCTGTGAATCCGCTGCTTGTATAGAACACTTTCTATCCTCTTCCTGTTAGTAATTTTACTGCTTACATATCAAAAATAAAAAGAAAAAGAAAGAAAGAAATTCTGACCCCCATTTACCGAAAAACGAAAAGAGTCCAAGTTGATCATGTCTTTGCTATTTGGGCATTTATGACAGGGGTTTAAGTCAGATTGGGGCTAGCCCAGCCAACCCTATAGTTCCATACTTTGGGTTGAGAACTTGAGACAGATCTAGACCCACAGTTGGTTTAAGGTTTTTTTAATCGGTTCAACTGTTTATACCCCTATCAAGCCATAAAGAGGGATTAATTTGGGCAGGTCCAACCTTTTTGGTCTAGAAATGTATGGATGATTGGATGACCATGCCGGAAATTCTTAGGCCTTCTGTGCATGCATCTTTAGGCCGAGTGCGGTGGTAATCCTAATCCATACTCTAGAGTTGAAATTTACACCATGAATGAGGATACGCAGAGGAAAACGAAGGCCACTATTGTTCCACAAAGGACGGTTCCATTCGAAAAAAAAAAACCTAGAATTAGGTCAAGGTCTATTGGGCTAGCTTTAACTAATTGGCTTGGGACAGATCTATTCAGCCCAATTTACAGACCAACTTGGTCTTAGGTTTGGTACCATGGAAATGGACTTTTCTACTTTGTCCATCGTCATTCTCACTTTTAGACTTTTAGTAGTAAATCTCTCACTCACCTCGGGGTCCTCGGACTCAATTTTCACGGGACTGGCGAGATGGAATACTCCTGTGCAACCTTGGATGGCTTCATCAAAGCTTCCTTCATCCTCAAGGACGGCCTTCCATAGAGTCAAGTGTGTCTTAGCTTTCGGCAAATGTAACAAATGGTTCACCTTCTTTGTGTTGTCTACACAACTCTCGTGTCAAACCATGCAACAATCAATTTCTTATTACTCGTAACACGAAATGAAAATATAAAAAACAATTAAAGAAGAAATTAAGGTTTGAAGACGAAACTTGGATCGCGCACGGTGGCCTTTACAACGTAACCCTGATCGAGAAGCCTCATAACAAGCCATGCTCCGATGTAACCAGATGCTCCAGTTACACATACTGTGCCACGTTCAGTCTCTGCTTCCATGGCCAACAAGATGAAGGAAATTACAAGAGATATAAGTTCTTTGTAGGATACCAATATAGAGAAGCACAATGAAGTGCAATCACACCCAAGTCCCAACTCTCTGTCTGATCAATATTTAATTATTAAAGCTTCTATATATCCTTATATATCCCTACGCATTTGAGGTCCGTTTTTACTATGACGTGGGCCTCATTAACTTACACAAAGTTAAACAACATAGCTATCCATGGTACGATACTCTACACTAAAAGACAATCTATATATGTATCCATCTATATATATACACTGGTCATTACTGATCATTATTGAAATCTACGGACTATTAATGAAAATCAATTAAATCGGGTTGGGGAAATGGTTACTCGAAATCTATTGACTATTAGTGAAAACCAACTAAATTGGGTTGTATTAGTTTGGGTTGATTTTTTATTTGTTCAATTGGTTTAAAAGATTATATTGAAAACTTAATTTTAAATTTAAAAATTATATTAACATTATTAAAAATAAATTTATAATATAAAATATTTAAGACTAAGAAATATGGGAATTTCCTCACTTTCCAATATTAAAAAATTATATTTAAAATATAAAAATATTAATATATATTTGTGATTGGGTCATTAGATTTTGGTTAATTTACAAATGGCCATAGCAAAACTGATCCCAATATCAATAAGAAATATTAGAAACTGAGCAATTCAAGTTGGTTGGTTTCATCAGTTCGATGAACAAGCTTAGTTAAAATAAATATTATTATTTTTGTATTGCAAAAACTTATTAAAAGTATTATAAAATATAAATAATTAATCATTATTTAAAAAGTTAGAAATATAAAACAATTGTATACTCTTATGTGTTGTATTGTTTAACTTTCCTTAACAAATCCCGGGCATCGCACGAGTCCCTGCTAGTATATATTAAAACAAGAAAGTTTAGAAGTTTCTTCTTTTTTGAATTTTCAAATTTTTTTAATCCATGTCATTTTCAAAACTACCTATTAGAAATTTTACTTTCCATAAAAAAAATAATCTTTCTATTTCTCACACGTTCCAATAGCCTAAATAATTTAGTATCCTAAAATTTCTCCTAAACAACCTCCCCCACTATCCCCAACTTTCTCATAAGTTATTTCTAATTTAGTATAGAGTTTCTCTCCTAAATTATCTTTAATTCTTATTTATCTTCTCCCCCACTTTTTATCTATATCCGTCTAAAGAAAGTTTGAATTAAAAAATTTAAGAATTATTTAAATGTTCTAACAAAATTATATAATAACTTTAAAATATTTATTAAAAAGACAAAAAAATAATTATAATTGATTTAATAATATTTATATTATTAATAATTATATATTTTTACAAAATTCATCACAAAATTATGTACAAACAATGTAAATTATGCTTTTCTGGATTATTCAATCTAAATTTTATTCAAATAATAAAATTCTAACATTAAAAATGAAATATTAATCTAACATTAAAAATGAAATATTATTTAGCAGTACTATAATTTTATGGATTATTAAATTCAAAAAATAATTAATATTTTAAAATTTAAGTAATGATATTATTTCAATAAATAAATGATATTGTAGATAAATCATTTCATTTATACCTATTAATAATTATAGAAAATAACTTTCAAAAAACTAATATTTATTAATAATAATTTTAAAACTTAATCTTTATTTATTATATATTTATCTATACTAAAACTAATATTTATTGTATTTCAATAATTGTTTATTGTTTTTTGTTATAAATATATTTTCACTAGTTATGTATAAATTATTTTACTTTTGTCATTTAATAGAAAATTTTCAATAATTATTGGGGTTTAAGCTACTATTATTTAGCTTTTAAAATTCAATTTACTGTGTATTTTTGCTATAAATTTTTAATAATTATTGGAGATTAAACTATTGTTCACAGGTTGGTTTGGTTCTATTGTAGGTTGTTTGGCCAACCAAATCGACCTGGTCAAGTTGGGGGGTTGGTCACTCAAGTTATATCGGTTTAGGTTAATTTTCGGTTTGGTCAGTCAGTTAAAAAATTTAAACTTAAAAAATTAAATTTAAAATTAAAAATACAATGGCATTATTTAAAAAATAATTTTAAAAATTAAATTTATGATAAAAACTATTTTAGCCTAAGAAATATTAGAATTTTTTCGCTTTCCCATATTAAAAAATATTAATATATAGGTCGTTCAATTTTAGTCAGTTTACAAATGGCTAAAGTGAAATTGATCCAACCCAGTCGGGTTGGGAAATCAAAGTCGACTAGAAATACTAGAAATCGTGTTGGTCAATTTCATTAGTTTGATTTGGAATGGCAACGGGGTGGAGTGGGGATGAGGAGCCTCTCCCCATCTACGTCTTTGTCCCCATCCCCGCTAACGAGGACAAAGTTATCCCCATCCCTGTCTCCACGGGAATCCCCACTCCATGTGATTCTTTATAATGTCAACCATAATGTTTTTGTTTTCTATTTTATTTAAAAACTAAAAAATAAAATAATTAAAATTTACAATCCTATTAGAAAAGATTCAAATATATTCAACCATATTTTTAAAAAATATTAACATATATACATATACAAATGTATGCATATATATACATATATATTAGCAAGGATCCCATGGGGAAGGGATTGGGGTCCACGTGGGGCAAGGAGTGCTCTCCTCGTCCCTGCACCATCTCCACCAATAAGGATGAAAATTTCCCCATCTCCGTCCCCGTAGGGGGGAAATTAATCATCCCCATCCCCACCCTATTCAAGGCAGATCCCCATGAGGATTGGGCAAATGGGGAAAATAGCCATCCCTAAGTTTGATAAACAACCCTATCTAAAATTAATTATTGTTATTTTTGTATTATAAAAAAAATTAAGAGTAGTATATAAAATATAGATGATTATTAATTATTATATAAAACAATTGTATACTCTTACACATTTCTATTGTTTATCTTTAACTTAACAAATCCCATGCATCACATGGGTCCCCGTTGATACTAATTAAATTGAACAAGGATTGGACTATCTACCATAAAAAGAACAGAAACCAGTGACTCTATGGAAGTGTGGATTGATAAATTTGTCACATCTATCTATTAGTATATATTATACATCCAGCTATTAGTATCTATTAAAATAAAATTGGCAATGTCATATGGCATCTCCTTTCTCCCTTATTCAACCCTCCAATTTGAGTCTAGATCTACTAACCACAACACATTGTTGGCCATGCTCATCAAGCCACACATATGGAACATCGATGACCATAACACAACCGATGTTTCATATGTGCGGTTGGATGAGCATGGCCAGCAATGTGTTGTGATCAATTGATCCAAATTCCTCAAATTTAGAGTTTTTCCCTTATTCCTTTCCTAATAAGGGCTTGTTTGTTGTCTCTTAACATTGAATGCTGAAAAACATTCATATGATTTCAATGTTAATTAGAGCGTTTGGTTTCATTTTTGCACTTCAGACTTAATGTTTCAATTATCTTTTGCTTTCCAATAATTCATTTTTTTTGTTTTTTAATAATAATAATAATAATAATAATAATAATAGTAGTAGTAGTAGTGGTAGTAGTATTAGTAGTAGTAGTAGTAGTAATTAGAAATTGTTATTATTTCATTAATTATCTATGTATTATTTAATAACTTATTTAGTTATTTTATTATTCATTAAATTATTTATAATTTAATATTTAATTATTAATTAATTGTTTTAATATCAATAATTATTTTAAAAATACCTATTATAATTAAATAATGAATAATAATTAAGAATAATTAGTTACACAATTAATGAATTAACAATTGTGCAATTGTTTATTTTAAATATTTATTAATATTAATAGTTGCTCAATTCTTTAAAAATATTTAATTATTTCTACTTTTTTTTATCAATTCCATTATTTATAAATTATTTTACATTTATTAATTATTAATTAGTTTATTAAATAATTTAACAAACTTTCTCATATCTAAGGTTAAATAGATTTCTAAATATCATTCACTATACTCAGACTTCAAAACCAAAAAAAAATTTGCCAACTCCAATACACCTCTAGAAGTAATTATTACAGTTTCAAAGCATTCAAATGTCTTGCTTCAATGCAAATGAATAAGCCCCAAGTCTCATAAGTTGCCAATTCAGCGTGGCCCCCTCTTCATTTCCCACTCTCAAATGAGAATGACAATTTTACCCACAAAACCGGATCCCCGACCCGACCCGACCCGCCCTACCCCGAACAGGGCGGATTTTCCCCTATCACAAATACATACGAGTCGAGTTTGAAGAATTTTCTTTTACCCTGTATCGGGGATGGGGTCTACTTATAAATCCCCGGTTGTAAATTATAAATATACCCTTAATACCCTTATATAATGTATTAAGGTATAGGTATTAGTATTACGTATTAGGTTTAGGAGTAAGCTGCCTATTTTGTCTTCCTCAGTTCGCACATACAGAGACTTAGGGTTACTGTCTCACTATACTATTCCTTCAACCTTTGCATAACTGCAGGCCGTCGGGCGCCGCCGCCACCGTAGCACAGAGGAACCGCCGAGTTTTTCTCTCCATTTGTAACAGATCTAACACTAACAGCCCAGTTCTTCATCTCTCCATTTGCTCTCCATTCGTCCGCCGACCGCCGACCGCCGCCGCCTCCGTAGCACAGAGGAACCTCCGACCGCCGTAGCATAGAGGAACCGCCGAGTTCTTCTTCTCTCCGTTTGTAATAGATCTAACGCTAACAACCCTAACAGCCCAGTTCTTTATCTCTCCGTTTGCTCTCCGTTCGTCTGCCGACTGCCGGGCGCCGCCGTCGTTGTAGCAGCAGACTTCCTGGTCTTCCTTAGTTCTTCCATCTTCCCTGTGTTTCTTTGTACTCTCATTGTCCATTTGTTTGTGAAATTGTGGTTTACTTTTATTTCAGAATTGAATGCGTCCTATTTGTTTGTGAAATTGTGAGAAATTGGGGTTATTTGTGGAGTGTGATAGGAAGTCTGCTGGGTGGAAATGTGAAGAAAAGGTACAGATCTTGTATGATCAGGTAAGTGCAAATCGTAGCTATAAACAAACAGAAATGGTGCCACACAGTAAAGACTAAAGAAACAATTTGTTGCAGGACATGGTTGGTCATTGGTCAAGCAAAATAGAAGCTAGCTCAATCTTCAAATAAATATGATAATGAGACGATTCTTTTGTTGTAGCTAGGGCCTAGGAGTGGACTGCTGTATTTGGTTGTAAAAATATTGATTTTCTTGGAAAATGATATTTTAATGGAGGATGAGTAACTTTTTCTAATTTTAAAAAACAAAAGAACACAGACAGGAATGGTTGGAAAACAAGGTTTTTCGTAGTAGAACAAGGAGAAATATAGCTCAAAATATCAGCATGAAAAAGAAATAATTTCAAATTATTTTTACAGTGAAATGAACGGCATTAGGCTCTACACCCAAAACTTTGAGGAAGTTGGAGTTGGGGAAATGTTGGGGATTATCCATCCCCAGATCATCGGTTGCGAGGTGAGTACAAGTCACGGATGGGGGTTGAATCGGGGACGGGAAGGGGGTGCCCAATCCCATACCCCTCTCGTTTGTCATCCCTACCCTCAACTAACTAAGGTGGATGTGTATGTATTTTGTATGCTACTATTTTAGATGATGATAATGGTAATAATAATGTATCTAAAATTTGACACATGGACAGAAGAAGGTATTGTTTTTTGGTCATTTTTTAAAATGTATTTTATATTATAAAAAGTATTAGATATAGATCTATTTAATAAAGAGAAAACAAGATTTAATATCTCATATATCAATCTGGAAATTATACCATTTTTAAAAATATTAAAAAAAATGCCCATTGAATTATATGAAAAAATAATGAATCCTGTCTGGTTTTTAAAACAATGCATGTAAACATATATATTTAAATGGAATTGAACCATATTTGATCCAATTGTGAAGGATCAAATTTGGATCACCCTTAATCCGCTCGAGTTTGGATAAAGTGATACCATTCGCATTCCTACTGGCTTGTTTTACTTTTCCAAACCATAAAACATGGTCGACAAATGGATTTCTGAATTTTGAGCTTATTCTGACTTGAATGTGAATGCCTTGTTGTGAACCGAGGGGCTCACCCAATAGCACCAAAAGGTAGAGCTCAATTTGGATCCTATGGGTAGATACCACCCAAATGACTCGTTAGAGAGTATAGAGATCTGGTTTGTATCTTTTGTTAACATAAGGCTAAGGTTATGTTTGGTTTGAAGGAAAAGGTAGGGAAAGGAAGGGAAACCTATACAAGGTCTCCCTGCCTTTCCCTACTTTTTCCTTCAAACCAAACACAGCATAAAGGAAAAGGAAAAGAACTCTTGAAAACCCTTCTTAATTAAGTTGGTTCACACCAAACCAATTCTTACATCTGTAATTTCACCTTCAGCTCTTGCCTTGTTTTGCAGTGGAAAGTGGAATCAGACTCTTCTCTCTGGCTGATTCAATGGCCCCATTGTACATGTCCTCGAAGCTGTACTTGTACTTGAAACCCAGGTCTAAAAGTTTATTAGATGATAAAGGGGCAGATTCCAAGCTCTCATCCACGCCCTTAAATCTGTGAATAATTATCATGAGAGATTATCAACATTAATTAATTGGGCATACATAATAGAACAGAATATGCAAAGAAAAAATTGAGATGGCTATGATCGTTCAACTTAGTAGATATAATATGTATGACGTGTTTGTCTCTACAAAGTGTAAACAGGCTGAACTGAGCTGAACTTTTCCCCAGTTCATGACCTAACACTTGAACTCAAGTTTGGTGTGGTACTTGGTTGGGATAATACATTAAGAGTTTAGTAGATTTACTCATATGTGGAAGAAGATGAATGCCAGTGGCTTACTTGGTTGGGATATCATATTCTGGGAATTTCTCTTTCAACATTTTTGCAAGTCTAGTGATAGTAGATGCATGAGATGAGCAAATGTATCTTCCCTTTACTGCTTCAGTGTGCTCAAGCAAATAAATTAGAGCATCGCAGAGGTCATCCAGGTGCACATAATTATTGATGAAGGAAGATTTGGCCCAACCTCGTAACCACTCAATACGTCGCAGAGGCAACAGCTCGGCATGACAGTATGCCCCAGGCGCGAGCTCCAAAAGGAGGAACCAGCGGTCCGAGCTCCCCAAAAGGAGCCCGAACTCTCCCTTTGACCCCGAACCTTACGAGGAGCACAAAGGGCAACAACCTGAACTGGCCCGCCCCAGGGCAGTTCGGGCCACACCTCTATCCGAGCTCAAGACTTCACCTCGCACACCACTCCAGCACTTCGTCTCTAGGTCGCCGAACTGAACAACCGTACTATACCTGACACCAAAGGAGTCCGTATCCTGAGGCGGCGCACTTGACTGACTTAGGATCTGACACTTGACAGCCGCATTTCAACGGCCACCTACCACCGCCAGCTCCAGTTACAGAGACGGCTTCGACAAAGAGAGCAATGGCGGTTTTGCCCCAGTAGGGGTGATGACACCCGAACTGGCAGAAGGGTAGAGGTAATGATACCCGACTTGACAGGAGCTTGGAAGTGAGTGCGCGAAGTGGCTATAAAAGGCCCCCTTCCCCCCAAGAAGAGAGGTATGTGATAACTTTGCGCCATCTGGTTTTTTATCTTGCCTTCGAGGAAATACTAACTTGAGCTTCAGAGCATTCTCACCGGGTTCTTCCCCAGAGATTACTCGCTTTCTCTCCCGTTTCAAGCACCTTTCGCTCCAGCCCGAGGCAAGATCATTGACAATTAGGACCGACCGGATTGTGCACCATCAATTGGCGCCGTCTGTGGGAAACGCTTCTAAGAGCCTCCCTCTAAAACTCTCATAACCCCCTTTTTCCAAGAAACCCCAACACTCATGACTTCTTCCAACAATGCCGGACGTAGCACGGAGATGAACGCCCCCGGGGAACAACTTCAAGTCCCCGTGGTGTGCATCGGACAGTTCACCATCCCCCTTCCGGTGGATGGGATCCCCTGCCTGAATGCGCCACGAACAGTGGCGCCCGTGAACCGTTCCGCTGTGAACGTCCCCCTTCCTCTCCCTGTCGAGACAACATTTACCGAACCAACTGCTGTCCCCCTAGCGACTAGCCAGAACCAGTTTGATGACTTGATGTAGTGCATGCGGGCAATGCAAGCCCAAATGCAGCAGTTCCAGCAGCATCAGCTCCAGTAGCACCAAGTACTGCACTACATCTCTTAGTATCACAATCAGCAGCAATTCCCACAACTGCCTCCTCTGAACCAACCACATCTTCCACCTCGGCACCCTGCTCCAAAGCCGGTTAAGCCCTCCCCTCAGGGCGGACGCCATCACTGAGGAGAAGCCTCCCAACTTCAGAACCCCCCCAAGAGCCAGGCCTCATCCTCGGGCCAGGGGGAAAGAAAAATCACCCCCGCCTTGCAGCTCGCTGGTGGGTCGGGAACCTCGCTCGCCAAGTCAGCACCTCAACACTCCAAGTCTGAGCTCCCGCCCACAGAGAACCGATTCAGCATCCTAGCGACGGACTACCAACAGTCCGGGCTCATCGAGCTCGGCAACACAGAGGCCAACAGCGTCAGTACCAGGCCCACTCAGCAACGGAGATGCCGACGAAGTCACCGAACTGCCACCCGTGTCCTGCCCGAGCTCCGAGGTAAAGAAGAGACAAGCTCGGACGAGGTAAAAGCTGCCCCTATTCTCTCAGTCCCTTCCCCCATCTCATCAGAACTCCTTACAATCCCCATGCCCAGAGATTTCAAACTCCCCCCTTTAGACAAGTATGATGGGTCATTCGACCCCAACGGCCACGTCGATGCCTTCTAGTCCCAAATGCACCTGGCAAGGGCCAGTGAATCATGCATGTGCGTGGCCTTCACTACCACCTTCAGGGGGTGGCCCGCACCTGGTACAGGAACCTGGCCCCCAAGTCAATAAGAAGGTGGACCCAGTTCGTGCAGGTCTTCACCGCACACTTCGTTACCAGCAAGCGGTGCCCCAGAACCGAGGAAAGCATCTTCGGAGTAGTCCAGAGGGAAGGAGAGTCCATCCAGGGCCTCACCAAGCGGTTCAACGATGCGTGCTTGCAGATACCGCGGCTGGACCCCATGGTGCAGCTTGCGGCAGCCAAGAGAGGAGTGACACACATGGAGTTCAAGTGGCACATGGTAGCTAGCCAGCCCGCGGCCGTAGCTGAATTCCTCAAACTCGTGGATAAATTCATGAGAACCGAGGAGGAGATCAACCAAAGGACCGAAAGCGGGATCGAGAAAAGGAAGAGGGAAGGTGAGCCCTCCAACCTAGATGACAGAAGAAGGAAAGATCTAGCCCGGGAGGCGAAGCCGAGCCATCCGTTCCGAGCTCCCTTAGCAGCTCGGGCGGACTACACACCCTTGAACATGAAGCGGACCGAGATCTTGATGACGATCAAAGACGCCCCGTATGTAAAATGGCCACCTTGCCTAAAAGGGAACCCAAATGAGAGGAACAAAAACTTGTACATAGCTTCCATAGAGACCACGGTCATAGTACCGAGCATTGTAATAATCTCCAGGACGAGATAGAGGGACTCATCCGTCGCGGGTACTTGAGAAATTTTGTATGGCATAATAATAATAATAATAATAATAATAATAATAATAATAATAATAATAATAATAATAATAATAATAATAATAAAATAGGTCGGCAGGGGGAGCACGGTTGAGATGCCCCCGAGTCCAGCAGCAGGCCGGCCGAACCTTCGCAAAGACAGCCTCCGGAAGAGAGGCTAGTTCGGGGAACCATCCACGTGATAGTGGGAGGTTCGGTGGTAGCGGGTTGTACTTCGGCAGCGGCCTGGACGTCAATTCGCGAAGCTGTCCGAGAAGAACAAAACCCTCCGAAGAGGCCAAAGACGGAGGAACCGATTTCCTTCATGGAAGACGATGCGCGAGGGGTCCACTACCCCCACGATGATGCGCTTGTCATAAAGCTGAGGATCAGCGACTTCGAAGTCAGGCGCGTACTTGTTGATTCAGGCAGCTCGGTGGACATTCTCTTCAAGTTGGCGTTTGACCAGCTTCAGTTGCAGAGAAGCGAGTTGAAGCCCGCGAACACTCCTCTGGTGGGTTTCAACGGAGAGGAAGTCAGGCCCCTCGGGAAAATAACAGTGCCTGTGGAAGTCGGCACGTGGCCTTGTGCGGTCAGACTCAACCACGATTTCCTGGTGGTCGCAACCCCCTCTCCATACAATGCCATAATAAAGCAGCCAATCACTCATGTCCTATGGGCAGTGGTCTCCACCTACTACTTAGCCATGAAGTTTCCTATAGACTTCGATGTGGGGGTAGCGTGGGGCAACCAACTTGAGTCCCGCAAGTGCTATGTTGCCGCCCTAAAGAGAAAAACCAAGGTGGCCGACGACTTCGAACTGGAGCGGCCTACGGAGCAAGGCGAAGAACGAGCTGCGCCCACAGAAGAAACGGTCGCGATCCCAACTTCAGCTGCAGACCCAACTTGGACTTTACAGATCGGTGCTTCCGTCCAAGAACCTCTACGATCCAAACTGGTAAGTTTCTTACTTCAAAATTTAGATATTTTTGCATGGTCCGTGGCCGATATGCCCGGTATTGACCCCAACCTTATAACTCACAAACTTAATACTGACCCTGTAGTCAGACCCATTAGACAGAAGAAACACAACTTAGCCCCAGAGCGCTAGAGGGCGGTCGACGAGGAGGTCGAAAAGCTCCTCGTAGCAGACTTCAAAAGGGAAGTTCGTTACCCGAGCTGGGTAGCCAACCCAGTGCTGGTAAAAAAGGCAAACGGCAAGTGGCGCATGTGCGTCGACTACACCGACCTGAACCGAGCTTGCCTGAAAGATTGCTTCCCCCTCCCCAGAATTGACCGCCTAGTGGACGCGACCTCGGGACATGAGTTGCTAAGCTTCTTGGACACCTACTCGGGCAACAACCAAATCAGGATGGACCAGTCCGATGAGGAAAAAACCACCTTCATAACCGAGTTCGGCCTGTACTGCTACAAGGTCATGCCCTTTGGACTGAAGAATGCTGGGGCGACCTTCCAAAGACTTGTGAATAAGCTATTTCAGCCCTTAATTGGCACGAAAATAGAATGTTATGTATACGACATGGTCGTCAAGACATAGTTTTCACAGGAATTAATACAAGACTTAGATTCTGTCTTCCAAATTCTGCGTCAATTTAGCATGAAACTGAACCCAAACAAGTGTGTCTTCGGTGTCACCTCGGGTATGTTCCTAGGGTACATCGTCAACCGGCGCGGTATTGAGGCCAACTCGGACAAGATAAAGGCCATCCTAGATATGAGACCACCCTGAAAAGTAAAAGAGGTTCAGAGGCTAAACGGCCGCATAGCCGCTTTGAGCCGCTTCATGTCCAAGTCGGCAGACCGCTGCCTGCCTTTTTTTAAAGCAATCAAAGGCAAAGGGTTCGAATGGACCCGAGACTGCCAGCTCGCGTTCGACGAGCTAAAAAACTACCTCGCTTGTGTGCCGATCTTAAACAGGCCCGAGGAGGGCGATGTCTTAGAATTGTACCTCTCGGCAAGCGACGAGGTGGTCAGTTCGGTACTAGTAAAAGAAGTAGATCGGGCCCAACGACCCATCTATTATGTTAGTAAAATTCTGTAGGGAGCAGAGACGAGATACCCGCAGATAGAAAAGCTGGCATACGCACTGATAATTGCAGCTCGGAAACTCCGCCCACATTTCCAGGCTCACACTGTCATCGTCTTGACTGACAAACCTCTGAGGCAAGTCTTTTTCAAGCCCGAGGTTTCCGGTCGGCTGACGAAGTGGGCCATCGAGCTCAGCGAGTACGACCTCCAGTATAAGCCACAAACTGCTATTAAGGCCCAAGCCTTGGCAGATTTTATTGTCGAGCGCACGTTCAGCCTCGAAGTCCCTAGGCCGATTGAGCCCGAGATCCCCTGTTTGGGTGAGCCCGGAGCTCCCAAGCCAATAGAGTATGAACCCCGTGAAGTAGCAGCCAGGGTGGCATTTCTCCTAGTTAGGCCAAACGCGAACTGGGATGGGGAGCCCTGGATCCTTCACGTAGATGGCTCCTCGAACCAATAGGGCAGCGAAGCTGAAATAGTCCTACACGGCCCGGGTGGCACGAAATTGGAATACACACTATGCTTTGAGTTCACGGCATCCAACAACGAGGCAAAGAATGAGGCATTGATAGCCGGGCTGAACCTAGCGCAAAAGGTAAGAGCAAAACACATAGTTATCTGCAGCGATTCCCAGCTTGTGGTCAACCAGGGTACGGGCGAATACGAAGCACGCGAGCTAACTATGATCGCCTACTTGGCAAAAGTAAAGGAGGCTCTGATCAACTTCCAGTCACATTTCATCAAGCAAATCCCGAGGTCAGAGAACACTGAGGCCGATGCCCTGTCCCGGTTAGCCAGTATCAGCCACAACGCCATTAGAACCGTGTACATAGAGGACTTACCTCGGCCTAGCATTCTCGGTGGGGCAGAGGAGGTCGCTCCCGTCCTTTAAGCAGAGCCGAGCTGGATCGACCCACTCGCGAGCTTCTTGCTAGATGGGACCCTCCCTGCGGACCGCAATGCAGCCAGAAGGGTGCAGCGCTAGGTAGCCAAATATGTCATAATAGACGGGCGGTTGTACCGACAGTCCTACACGCTCCCCTACCTACGTTGCTTGCGACCTGTCGAAGCCGAGCTCGTACTTTGCGACACTCATGAAGGTCTGTGCAGCGGACACTTGGGGGGCAGAGCCCTCGCCCAAAAGGCACTTCGACAAGGGTACTACTAGCCAACGATGAAGGCAGAGGCTGTTGAGCTCGTCAGAAAATGCGACAAATGTCAGAAGCATGCCAATATCCACCATCAGCCTGCCGCCGACCTCAACTATCTCACCAGCCCATGGCCCTTTGCACAATGGGGCATCGACCTCCTGGGGCCATTCCCGCCAGCAACAGGTGGGAGGAAGTTCATAGTGGTGGCGGTAGATTATTTCACAAAGTGGATAGAAGTTGAACCTCTTGCAACAGTTACAACTCGAAACGTACAGAACTTCTTTTGGAAAAACATAGTATGTCACTTCGGGTTACCTCGGGTACTGATCTCCGACAATGGCAAGCAATTCGAGGACATCAAGTTTCAGGAATGGTGCCAAGATATGGGGATTCGGCAGAACTTCACATCGGTCGCGCACCCGCAGGCAAACGGTTAAGCAAAAGTAATGAACAGAGCTATCCTCCACGGACTGAAAGCGCGACTAGACCGAGCTAAAGGGTTGTGGGCGGACAAGCTACCAAGTGTTCTATGGGCTCACCGAACTATGGAAAAAACCGCCACAAGAGAGACCCCCTTTAACCTCACCTACGACACTAAAGCGGTAATCCCGGTGGAGATTGAAATACCTACACTGCGACTAGAAGCATATGGCGATCAAACAAATGGAGACGAGTTACGTACCAACCTCGACCTACTGGATGAGGTAAGAGACCTCGCGTACATCCGGACTGCAGCTTACCAGCAAAGAGTAGCTCGGTACTACAAAGCTAGAGTAAAAAAGCGGAACTTCCGCATCGGCGACCTGGTTCTCCGTAAGATCATGGCACCCGAGCCCGGCGTGGGCAAACTTGGACCGAATTGGGAAGGGCCCTACCGAGTAAAGAGAGCGCTCGGGGGGGCATATGAGCTCGAAACTTTAGAGGGCAAACAAGTACCCCGAGCGTGGAACGTCGTTAACTTGAGACGATACTACCTATAAGATCACCAAGCGAAGTGGACTAAGTCGCTACCAGAGCCTAAGGGCTAGAATGCCGAGCTAACAAGGACCTCGGCATGGGCAAGCACAAGTGCAGTATCCCGGGCAAAACGGATTGGGCATATGGTCAGTTTGGCAATACAGTCAGTTCGGAAGAAAGAGTGACCAACACTTAACCAAAAGAAAATCATTCAATTGCAAAATACTTTGTGTACATTTCCAAAAAAAAAAAACAGAAGCGAGCTCACAAGCCCCCGGAGGTACTTCTTCACCATCAGAAGGCACTTCAACGATACCCGAAGGTCCTGCCTCATCCTTAGGATCCGATTCACCGTTAGCAGCATTGGCCATTTCCTGAGTAATGCGCGAAGTGGTTATGGCGCTAATATCGAGCTCGGGGTACGTATTTCGGATCATCCACCGACTCAGTTTAAAGCCCCTTCTGTACGAGCCCACCATCAGGTCATCAAAGCGTGGCAAGGCGATATAGTCATCGACGGCCTTCTTCTTGGCATCCTCGATGCCCTGAGAAAAGATCTCTGTCCTCTCCCTAATATCCTCTCGAAGGTATTCAACTTGATGCTGCAAGTCCAGCCTCAGGTCCGCCATATGCTTCACCACCACTCCCATGGCCTCGGTGTCTCTTTGAGACCTTGCCAGCCTAGCCTGTGCAGCGCGAGAAGCCGCTTCAGTAGCCCGAGAAGCCGCCTCGACAGCGCGGAAAGCCTCTTCGGCAGCTCGTGCCCGCCTCGAGCTCCTTTCCGCTTGGGTCGCCAAGGCATGGATAGAGGAATTCACCTACCAAAAGAACAAATAACGAATGTTCAAAAGAGCAATAGCAAGAAAGGTAATGACAAGGAGCCCGACAAGAAGTCGCTGACTTACCACCATGATGTGAGAGGCAGCACGCGTGGCTACATTGTTCAAAGGAAGCTCGGTCCACGCCGCGACCTCCTCAGGATAATGGCCTCCCTACTTTTTTGAAGAGCGTGGTTCGGCGACAACACGCTCCTGAACTCGCCTTGGCCTCCCGAGCCTGAAGGCCCAGCTCGCGTATAAGCAGACTCAGTGTAAGCAGGAGCCCCCGTATAAGCAGCCTCGGCGTAAGGGGCCCCTGCCACTTCTTGTACTTGGGGGGCCATCTTAGGCTCCCTGGGCAGATCCACTGACGGGTAACCCGGTACCTCGGGCTCCGCATCTCGGGGCAGTTCGGCACGAGTCCGCTTGGCGACTCGCTTCCTCCTCTTCATGACATGAAAAAGGTTCCCACCGCGAGTCTTCTCTGCATCCACCGCACCTGCAAAAAGAGCTCGGCATCAGGAAAACAAAAAAACGGAAAGCAAAACAAAAGGCAAGCCTCTGAGCAAGGAACCTACCCGAACTCAAACCGGCCTCGATGAGCTTGGCCTCTGTCAGATAATGGTGGCATTTTAGTCCAAGCCGTGCCCATTCCCGGAGGCCCTTTGCCGTCTCCCTATCAAGTGTGACACCGGCATCGGGGGCAGTCATCCCCCACCCGGTTTGGAACGGCCACCCCATTGCACTTCGCACCCCGAAGTAGTCCTGCTTCCACGCCGGGACCTTGTTACGAAGATCGTGTAAAAGCTTGAACCCCGGGCGAGGAGACAGGTAGTATGACCCGCTTGCTTCTTAAGCATTAGAATAGAAGAAAAGATCTCCAGGTCTAAAGGCAAGATCTGTTCGCAAAAGAGGGAGATAGTCCCCACCAAGTTACGAATAGAATTTGGGTGAAGCTGGCCGACGGTAACGCCGAAGTGGTTCAAAACCTCGACGATAAGGGGGTGGAAAGGTAGGCGCAACCCAGCGACGAGCTGCTCCCGGAATATCATGATCTCATCGGGACCGTGTTCCCAAGGGAAGTCGCCTGAGGGTATAAAGTAAGTGTACTCCCTAGGAAAGTTGAACTGGGTGATAAGGGAGTAAAGCCCCTCAAGCGTCATGGTCGAGGGCCCAAACTTGTCTAACGTCTGACCTTGACGGGAGGAAGACGCCAAACTACCCGAGGCGATTCGGTCTACGGGTTCGAACTCTTCCTCGAGCTTGGGCTCTACCTCAGGTTCACTAAGGCTATCGGGGGATACAACTCGGTTCATAGAACCTGCATCTGACCCCCTCGAAGAGCTGTCTAAGCTATCCAAGCTAGACATCGGGAGGAAAAGGATACCAGGAAGAAAGTAGACTCACCTAGAAAAAAGGAAAACGGACTACGGAAACTTGGATGCGAGCTAAAACTTGGACGCGAGCTCAAGAAGAAAAACGTAGGAGAATGGCAATGAAAAGCGACTGGGGTCCCCCACTATTTGTACCCATAGTGACCGAAACAGACGGTTCTGATCGAGGCAAATCCAAAGGCCCACGATCGTGTTGATCGCACGTCTCTTAAGACCGAGACGTGACTGGCCGCACGTCTCTTAAGACCGAGACGTGACTGGCCGCACGTCTTTTGAAACTAAAGGAGTGCCGATGCACGTCTCCCCGCATTAAAGGCGGCAGCGGCGCATTTTTCAAATTTGAAATAACGTCCGCTGTCACGTCTCCCAGCGATGCGTTTTTAAATTTTGAAATAAACGCGTGTTGTCACGTCTTTCAGCATTTATAGACGGATTGGCATGTTTCCTGACTTTTTGGCACTCGAGAAACCCGGAAAACTCCTGACGAACGCGCACTTCGCGCTATCAGTAACACCAGTCCGAAGTACGGGTCAAATCCACCCACCACCTCGCAAACTCCCCGCACTAGGGCAAGCCCCTTAGCGCGAGGAGTGGGTGGCAATTGATGAAGGAAGATTTGGCCCGACCTCGCAACCACTCAACACGTGGCAGAGGCAACAGCTCGGCACGACAGTACGCCCCAGGCACGAGCTCCAAAAGGAGGAACCAGCGGTCCGAGCTCCCCAAAAGGAGCCTGAAATCTTCCTTTGACCCCGAACCTTACAAGGAGCACAAAGGGAAACAACCCGAACTGGCCTGCCCCAGGGCAGTTCGGGCCACACCTCTATTCGAACTCAAGACTTCACCTCGCAAACCACTCCAGCACTTCGTCTCCAGGTCGCCGAACTGAACAACCATACCGTACCTGACACCAAAGGAGTTTGTATCCTGAGGCGGCGCACCTGACTGATTTAGGATCTGACACTTGACAGCCACACTTCAACGGCCACCTGCCACCGCCAGTTCCAGTTACAGAGACGGTTTCGACAAAGAGAGCAGTGGCGGTTCTGCCCTAGCAGGGGTGATGACACCCGAACTGGCAGAAGGGTAGAGGTAATGATACCCGACCTGACAGGAACTTGGGAGTGAGTACGCGAAGTGGCTATAAAAGGCCCCCTTCCCCTCAAGAAGAGAGGTATGTGATAAGTTTGCGCCATCTGGTTTTTTATCTTGCCTTCGAGGAAATACTAACTTGAGTTTTGGAGCATTCTCACCGGGTTCTTCCCCGGAGATTACTCGCTTTCTCCACCGTTTCAGGCACCTTTCGCTCCAGCCCGAGACAAGATCGTTGACAGATAGGACCGGCCGGATTACGCACCATCAATTACATTGCTTTAGAATTGAGTAATGAGATTCGGTTCCTGTGAAGAAACATGATGAAGAAAAACTATATTTAAAAGGAAGAATTGTGAACGGAGGAGGAAGAAGAGAGGTAACTACGAGGAACCATATCACATGCCAGTGATTAAAGCAAGAGCAGTGACCATGCTGGACGGCATCGATGGCATGATAAATGACCCAACCACAAATGTTGGTACGACACTGATTAAATCTATATTGTTCTGTTCAGCAAATTCCATTGCCGCTTTTTCTGCCAATGTTTTAGAGGCAAAATACATCTGACATAGACAAGATGATAAAGCGTCATGAGAGACTCACAACTTGGGGTCAGGCAAGTTTAGGGACTAAAAGGCTAAAACTTTTGCCCCAGAAATGGATCGGGTGACCCAAGATCTGACCCTGCTTCATACTAGCATTTAGTGGGTATAGATCCTCTTAAAACATCTGGATTCTAAATATGGGTGACCTTATCTAACTGAGCTCTGATTGCCCAGCCCATCCGGCCTGCAACTCTTTTGGGCTGGACTAATGTTTTTCATTTGAACCAGCCCAAATACCTTTTTAGGCTGCACTTGTTTTAGATGTTAGTACGGATCCGTGTAAAATTTTATTCCTGATCTGTATTTGTTGGTATTTGGATGGAATATGGTTTTACATCGAAAGTTGATATAAATTCCACTCATAGTGGAGTTTTACATCGATAACCAATTTAAATCAATCGGTATTGAATTCCATCAATAAATATTTACACCGACTCGATCTGGCCAGAACACATTAAGTGACGAGATATGTATCACCTTTTGTGATCCTGCTAGAGTCGGAGCCCACATCCTTATCCTTTTATTACATCTATTACATCTAGGATATGGATTGAGTTTGGCTGGATTTGTCTCAGATCCGACCTATTTCATGCCCTATAAAATCACCTATGGAAGATCAGGTTCTCAAAGCAGCTTCACTTTTATACTAATTTTAATTTCATCAGATGAGTTCTGATTAGAAAATAACACCAATTATGTTTACTAATGGGTTAATGGATGAACTTATGTCATCATAGAGGAAAAACCATTTATCTGTTGAACTGATCAAATGGGTCAATGATTCAACTGTCATTGATCGATTTTTCTTTTTTTTTTTTTTTGCTTTTTAAACTTGTCTAGGGGTTTAAATTAGATCAGAAAGAATACTTACCTGTTAGCAGGTAAGTGGGTTAGGGTCTAAACATACCCAGATTCCCGGTTGTATGATGGATTGACCGGTCCTGCCAGCTGAGTCGATGATGGATTCCTTATTAGTTGTTACTATCTAGGTATTATAGAAGTGTAAGTCAGATGAACTAGACTAGCCCTTTTCCAGTTCAGTCTCTATACTTTTGGTTTGGAATAGGACCAGACTCAAACTCGGCAAAGGTTTTCTTAATCGGATCAATTGTAAATCTTGTTCTTTTATCACCTATCTTATTTCTGCCATGTGGAAGGAATTGGCTTTCCAATGTCTATGTTTGCTTTATACCCCATGATTAATCTTAGATTTCCTTGTTATGTTTAATTGTTGAATTTTGAATTTGAAGGCATTAATAGAATTGCCATCTGGCCATGTTCAAAATGCTTGGGTCTTCTATTTATAATCTATGCATGTTTAGGAGATAGGAAGAGAATTCATACCCTTGCGCACAACTTACTCTGGGTTAGCCCCCGACCCCAACCCAAAATAAAATTAAAATCTGGCCAGCGTTGAAAAACATGGACAAACCTAACAATTCTATTATTTTAATTATTTTAAAGGTAAAATGAAATAAATTGTCCAATCTGGAGTTGGGATCTCCTCTCAACAAAAAACCGCCTCAACCATGATTTTTAAAATTGGACTGGAAAAACTGGAAACCGGTTAGGTGATTGGTTCTGTTTTTCTTCAAAATCGGATTTTTCTCAAAAACTGTTGATTTTGGTCAACAAACCATTGACCCAGGTGATTAACTGTTCAAATAATTTTGATCGTTTTTTATTTATTTTTAATTTTTTAATTTTTTTGTCAGAACGGGCTGACCGTTTTGTCTGAATGATGGGACCATTTTGACCCAGGAATCAGACCCCTGATCAGTTCGTTCTCCAAATCGATTTTAAAAACCTTGGTCTCAACACATTCCAATACGAGATGTGTTGACATAGATGAATTAGGATTTCCTATCAACAAAATATATTCCAACACCCTACCAAGAAGATCTAACACTGCACCTCACCATAAGACTGGGATGCACTATGTGTGAGATGTGTGGTGCCAGATCATATTGGTAGGGTGTTGGAAAGTATTTTATTGGCAGGTGATCCAGACTCGATACAGATCATGTTAAAACAAGTTGAAAGGGTTTTTGTTGAGAGGAGTTCTGGCTCCCCATTCAAACTCCATGTCATTGGGTTGGTTTATGATTGACTTCAACTCAACCTAACCCAACATAGACAAAGGGGCCTGGTCCTTGATGGAACTTGGTCTCGTAGATGTAAAATCCAAGTCTAGTCTAAAATTTATCCAAACAAAAATGTAAATGTGCAGAGCCAGTTCTAACCAGGCCCTGTAGAATAGACTATCGGATCTGATATAAACATACTGTAGAATGTAGACCACCGGCATACAATGCAGCAGGCCATGCCGTTACGGCATGAAAGTATGGGGGAGGGGGCCGGCATGAGTTCGGGCCCAAAGCCTGTGTCCTGGCAAAAAACATAGATGTTTATATATTTATATATTTTTTCTTATATATATATATATATATATGGAAATGAGAATTAAAATCAGTGGCAATGCGATTTTATTCCCAAGGGAGGGGTAGGGAATGGCCATTCCCTCAAATGGGGAATGCCATTCCAACAGGAATGAAAATGAGATTTCGATTCCGCTCAACCAAACAGTTGTAATCAGAATAGCCCATTCCGAATCCGATTCCAGACTCTTATTCCTGCAAACCAAACGGATCCTAAGACTCTATCAAATAAGAGTGCAAATGCTGGTTCAGTTTTGCTGATGTTTGGCAAGAAAAATGTTAGTTAATCAGTTGGATGGTAAGATCTTCTGTTGATCGTAACAGAGACCTTGAAATCAAACCTAATCTGCACTTGAGGAAAGTAGGAAAATGAATCAAAATTCAAGGGGAATAGTGTTGGTAAATAAAACTCAAAAACCTAATAAAACTCCGTCTGAGGTGGATTGAACTTTAAGTTTCCCTATTAGAGTCAGTAGAATCATTTATGATGATTCTAACTCTATTGACTACAGAAATCATATAATCGATAACTCAGCAATTAATACTTTCTTGTTTTCATCATATCTTAGAGCACTCACCTCAGGGTCTTTGGACTCGAAATCGATGGGAGTGGTGAGATGGAAGACGCCTGTGCAACCGTGGATGGCTTCATTGTAGCTTCCCTCTTCGGCAAGATCGGCCTTCCATAGAGTCATATGCGTCTTAGCTTTTGGGAAATCTAATAGATGCTTCACTTTGTTTATGTTGCCTGCAGCATTATTCATTGAGAATGGGATGGCAAAACAAGATGGAATAACGGAAAACAAAGAAGAAACCGGTTTTGAGACGACTCAACTGGGATCGCGCACAGTGGCCCTAACAATGTAACCCTGCTCGAGAAGCCTCATAACAAGCCATGAACCGATGTATAACCAGATGCGCCTGTCACACACACCCTGCCACGTTCTGTTTCTCATTCCATGGCTGCAACTTGGAAGGAAGAAGGTAAATTGAAAAGACATATAAAAGCTCTTAATTAATAATTTTGATCTTGATCATTTTAGTTACAAGATAAGCAGGTAAGCTTACCACCTAGCTACCAATCAAACTTCTACAAACTTCATTACCACCTAGCTACTAACCTACTAATCAAACTTTAATACACTTCATTATTCACATGAGAGTAATTCTAATTTGATGTGATGCGATAAGCTGTTTTACATGTGGGTTTGACTATGATATTGAAAATATATGATATTTGAAAAACAACTGACCAATAAATAAAATGTGGTAGTCAATAAAGTATTATTTATTAAAGGATAGGATAAATTACAAAGACCCCCCTTATATTATGGGGTCAGTGATAAAGTCGCCTCTGTACCTTTTTTTTGTTATAAACACCCCTTGAACTTTAACCGTTAGATAACAACTCCTGTTAAGTCAGATGACGGAAAGTATTAAATTACCAAAATACCTTATTAAATATTTTCTATTTTCTTTTTTGCCTTTTTTTTCATAAAACCTGTTTAACTTATTGTTTTTCCTTTTTTCTCTTCTTTCCCCCTCCCTCACCGTCCTACCTCATTCTTTCTCTCTCCCAACTCTCCCAAATGAGAGGATGGAGGAAACTCATTTCTCATCTTCCCTTTCTTCTCTTCTTTTCCCCTCCCTCACCGTCCTCTCTCATTCTTTCTCTCTCCCAACTCTCTGAAATGAGAGGACGGAGGAAACACATTTCTCATCTTCCCTTTCTTCTATTCTCCATCTTCAATCTCATCTCTATAGCCGTTGTCGATGATGCCGCAATAATGGAAAAGCTCGCCACTTCGCTTTCTAGGCACCCTTCAGACTGGTTAGGCAACGCAATCCCCGGTGACTTGCCTTCTCTAGCCAACCTCACAAATTTGATAGAAATTAATCTTAATTCTAATAAATTCACCTCCATTCCTAACACATTTCTACGGGGCTCACGAGTTTGCAGTTGTTGAGCATCAATAACAACATTGATCTCGCGCCATGGTCTATACCTATTGATTTGGCGCAATCCACGACCTTGGTCACATTTTACGCAACCAGGGCCAACATAATGGGTATGATAGCAGACATTTTTGGCTCATTTATGAATTTGTTGTCTCTCAGGCTATCTTACAATTAGGGGTGTCTATGAAAAACCTAAAAATTGAAAAACCGAACCGAACCGCAAAATTTGGTTAACTGAACCGATTGGTTCATTTTTAGTTCAAATTTTTTGAAAAATCAAAGGATTGATTCGGTTTTTAGTTAACCTACAAAATAAACCGGCGGTTAACCGAATCAACCGATATATATATTTATATGTATATTTTATATATATTTTTAATATATGTCACATATTTTCTATGTATTATATATAAATATATTATATATATTATATATTTTTAAAATATTTATAATATATTACATATCATTTATTATTTATAATATAATATTATACATATACTTATATGTTATATATTATAAATATAAAAAACTAAAAAACTGAAGAACCGAACCGATCAAAAATTGGAACCGGTAGACCAGTTAATCGGTGGTACCGGTTTGGTTTCGGTTTGGTGAAATGGTAAAACCGGTACCATCGGTTCGGTTTACAAAAAAGGGCCATGGTTCGTGATGAGGGCGGATTTGGCCCTCCAATAACCTCATGACACATGGCATCCCGAAACAGTTGGACGACACCCAGATGCCACCTAAAAGATGATTTGGAGTCCTAGATCGTAGTTTGTCTTCGCCCTGACTTGGCGACCTGCCTTTATCACTGACTTGGCGACCTCGACCACAACTTAGGTCGGCTTGCAGCACCTCGTCCAGGGCCAACCTATAGCACCTCGTCACCGGCCGAAGTGACATCGACGTGAGGCACGATCTCTCTCGAGGGCTTGCCGACCTAATCGAGGACCAGGCGGGACCTGCGAGATGTGCTCGCTGACAAATTCAGCATGCATACCCCGACACTCCTAGGTTTCTCTGAAGTTGGCCCGCGTACCGAATGTTCTGGAGGATGGTCAATGTGCATAGCAGTTACCTCCGAGGATTTCAGACCGGTAAGGCACGACCTCCTAGAAATATTGGATGTGGTGCGCGAAGCCTATACCAAACAATGCCTATATAAAGGCACCAACTGCAATGACACATGGTACGCGTGATTATTTTACTCACTAGCATTCAAGCACTCAAGTATTCAGCTCGCATTTATAGTATAAGTATTGACTTAAGCATCAGAGCGACCTTGCTGGGTTAGCTACCCTGGATTCTCTGATCTACTATTCTGCAGATTGGTCCAACTCGCCGCACAACTGGAGATTGGATCATCTTCCAGCTAGGAGTATCTAGATCGTGCACCATCAGTTCGGTTAACCAAACCATGGACACCCCTACTTACAATAGCCTAATGGGTCCTCTGCCTCCTTCTTTAGGTGGTACTAAGATCCAGAACCTGTGGCTTGACCATTAGGCATCTGGGTTAGTTGGAACTATTGAGGTTCTCAGAACAATGACGTAGATCTCCCAGGTGTGGCTCAATCAAATAAGTTCACGGGTCCGATCCCAGATCTTTCTAAGGGCATAGTGCTATTCGATCTTTAGCTCCGTGACAATCGATTCATCGGAGTCATGCCCGAGACATTGATGTTGATGCCCAACTTGCTTCACATGTCATTATCGAGCAATATGTTTTAGTGTCCATTGCCCCAGTTCAAGTCCAATGTGGAGGTTAATCTTGGCTCGGGCAATCATTTCTGTAGTAAAACGCCTGGTCCTTGTGATCCTTAGGTGACGGTATTGCTCGCTATGGCCGGCGGCTTCAAGTGCCCCATGAGCTTCGCGGAAGCTTGGGTTGGTAATAACACATGTCATGGTTAGGTCTTTGTTACTTGCGATTCACAGAGAAATGTTATTGTGATCAACCTAGGGAAGCAACAATTATCAGGGATGATATCGCCTGCCATTAGCAACCTTCATTGAGGATGTTGTTCCTGAACGACAATAATCTCACGGGACCAGTGATGAGGGAGGACTTCAGAAGAGGGTCAGTTTCAGTTTCAACTCACGAGTTGCATTACACAGTGAAGTGGGTAGTATCTAAGGAGTTGAAGAAGAAGACCTTCTTGTCATACAAACACGGTCTTTTGGGGAGAGAAAGGGGAAGGGGAAGAAGAGAGACCAGGGGAGAGAGAGAGGGAGGACTTCGGAAGTTCGTTGCCACTACAACAGCTACCACCGTTTCTGTTCATGTATTGCGAGGTCAGAGAAGATGAACAGTGTTTTTCTTCGAACAGGTATTACAAGGGTAGTATGGGGATTAAAAAATATTGCAACGACAGATTTCAACGGAAGGCTAACGGAAGGGGTTTTTGTCTCACAGTCATAGTATAGGGGGTTCTTTGTAATTTACCCTTTATTAAAATTCATGGGTGGGTTTTGATTGATCAAAACTCTTTCTAGTTTCCATACCATATCTTTCCCGCATCATAGATTTTCCCTTTACATGTATATTGTATTTTTAGTATTATAAAATTGCCTTAATTGATTGATGACTTTAAAGGTAAATTTGTCTATTACAAATAGTAATTATATAATTATTCAGGGTTATTATCTGAAACTCCATAGTCTCCATTTTCTTATACTTATTTTTGATATTTAAAGAAACCCCCATTTGTCATACAAGTGTTTAGAAAACCAAACCAGACCGACCGATCAGACTGGTTGAACTATTACCCAGGACCTTAGTCGCTTTGAACATACCCTAATAATCGTGTTAGTTAAAAAAACGGCTGATCAACCAATTTAACCGAAAAATGATGAATTGGTCCTGATTTCATGAAACAACTCAGGTCCTTAATTGATTGATGACTTTAAAGGGTAAATTTGTCTATTACAAACTATAATTGTATAATTATTTAGGGTTACCATCTGAAACTCCACAGTTTCCATTTCCTTTAACTTATTTTGGATATTTAAAGAGACCCTTTTATATCAAACTAGTGTTTAGAAAACTAGACCAGATTGGTTGAACTATTACCTAGGACCTTGGTCAGTTAGGACATACACTAATAACCATTTCAGTTAAAAACCCCATTGATCGACCGGTCTAACAGGAAAATTGTGAGCCAGTCTCGATTTAATGAAACAGCTCAGGTCCTTTAACTAATAAAAAGTTTAGGGAAGTTGTCTAAAAGTCACCATGAGCTTTCAGCATTTCTCTTACACTCATCACAACTTTTCAAAATGTCTAAAACTCACCATGTCACTAACTTGACGTTAAACAGACTAACAGGTGTTAATAAATTACCATTTTAACCTTCATAGAAAAATATAAAATATACACAAAATAAATTAATGGGTGTTAATATATTACCATTTTAATATTTAGACATGAAAAAAAGGAAAAAGTTAAAAAAACATTTTCAAATATAAAATACATAAAAACATAGAAAATATAAAAGATTATAGAAATCACAAAAAACATAAAAAATTATAGAAATTGCAAACAAAATAAAAAATTGTTTTCAAATTATAGAAACTATAGAAATGGAAAAACAAAATGAGAAAATAAAAATTGTAGAAAAAACACCAAAAAATTATAGAAAAACATAGAAAATACAAATAAATAACAGAAATTACAGGAAAAGTTATGGATTGTAGAAAATAAAAAAATGTAAAAAAACAGAAATTATAAAAAATATTGGAAATTATAAAAAAAACACTAAAAATGCAAAAAAAAAAAACAAGAAAAATTGAAAACTGGAAAAGTCCATTTTTCCTCTAACTCACAATTGAAGGGTAATTTGGCCATGAAAATTGTTATTTATGCTGACATGGACACCTTTGTTAAGAAGCATTAACGGTGCACTAACAGAAAGTGAGTTTTGAAAAATAAAAGATTACTCACATGGTAAGTTTTAGACATTTTGAAAAGTTATGGTGAGTTTAAGAAAAATGTTGAAAACTCATGGTGAGTTTTAGACAATTTCCCAAAAGTTTAAAATGTGCTTAGCAAAATTCAAACCTATGATCTCCTATTTTATATATTACTTAATTACTATTAGTCCACCTCTTGGCTTATATTAATTAATGACTCTATGATATATATATAATTTTATTATGCATGTATTTAAAGAAAATGTAAATTAAGAGACTTGAACCTGATCATTTGCTTAAAAAATTAAGCAACTTGTAATACATCATATTTAACTATATTAAAAGTTGTATAATGTATTATATATAATATTTCTATAACCTCTAGTATATATACATATATATTCGACCCCAGTTAAACCTCTGGCCTTTCCAGTTCTATGCCTGGTCCAATTCTTAGAACATTTATACACACACTTATATACATAAAAGTGCTTGACATGTGTCATTTTCATTTTCAAATGACAAACTAATTTTTACGAATTTAGTCTAACCTATTAACTCATTTTCATATACCTTTTTCTCCCATATTAACTCATCATAAAACGGTAGGTCTATCTTTTGCATTTTGGTTTGAGGAATAAAGTTGAATAAAGTGGAATCCATGTGATATTGTAAACATATATATATCCACGTCACCATACCTCACCTTTCTCCAAACCCCCTTCCTAATTTTCTGTTTTTCTGAATTTTTTATTTTTTAATTCCACATAATTACCCATTAAACCAATAAGGAAATAACATAGGGTTAACTATTTTTAACAACCATAAAGAAAGAGGGATTTGTTTTTTCTAATGTTTAGAATAGTGGCACCATTTTCCCCCACTTTCTAATGTTTAGCCTTCACTTAATAAATCCCGTGCATCACATAGATCCTCGCTAGTTATATAATAACTTTAAAATATTTATTAAAAACACAAAAATAATTATAATATATTTAATAATATGAATATTATTAATAGTTTTATATTTCTACAAAATTCATCACAAAATTATGTACTAACAATATAAATTATGATTTTCCAGATTATTCAAATTAAATGTTATTCAAATAATAGAAATTTAACATTAAAATATAAAATATTATTTCAATAACTAAATATCGTAAATAATAAAATACTAAAAATAGCAAAATAATTATATAAAAAATATTTGATTATTTAAATATTTCAATAACTAAAAATATTAAATTCAAATAATGACTATTTCTAAATATTTTATATATTATTTAAATAACTAAATATTTTAAATAACGAAATATTTAACATAACTATATTTTAAATAGTTAAAATAATGAAATTATGAAATAAAATGAAAAATATCTTAAAATAATAAAACATAATATTCAAATTAATAATAATTTAATATTTTTACAAAATTAATAATGAAATTTTGTAATAATAGGATAAACTTTAAAATATTTATGAAAAACAAAAAAATAATTATAATAGACTAAATAATATTCATATTATTAATAGCTTTATATTTTTACAAAATTCTTCATGAAATTATGTACTAACAATATGAATTATGATTTTTCAGATTATTCAACTTAAATGTTATTGAAATAATATAAATTTAATATTATAAAATAAAATATTATTTAAATATTTCAATAACTAAATATCTTAAATTCAAATAATGAGTATTTTTAAATATTTTATATGCTATTTAAATAACAAAATATTTAACATAACTATATTTTAAATAGTTAAAATAACGAAATTATGCAATAAATTAAAAAAAATAAAATAAACAAAATATAACATAATATTAAAATTAACAATAATTTAATATTTTTACAAAATTAATATTGAAATTCTGTAATAATAGAATAAGTTAAAATTTTATTGCTTATTAAATTCAATTAATCATTAAAATTATAAAATTTAAATAAGGATATTCTTTAAATAACTAGATAATACTTTAAATAACCAATTTTACTTATATCAATTAATAATTCTAGAAATATAACTTTCAAAAACAATAGTATTCATTAGTAATGATTTTAAAATCTTAATCTATATTTATTATATATTTAATATACTAAAATTAATATTTATTGTATTTTCAACAGTTATTTATAGTTTTTTATAAATATATTTTCAACAATTTTGTATAAATCTATATTTGTTTTGTTATTTAACAGAAAAATTTTAATAATTATTGGATATTAAACTACTATTATTTAACTTTTTAAATTTAATTTTTTATAATTTTTGTATTTATTGTATTTTTGAAATTACAATATTTATTGACCAACTTAATATATTTTTTAGTATTTTTGTAATTATTGTAATTCTTTTATTTTTATTATTTATTTATTTTATTTTCATTATCAATATATTTTCAATTTGCTATAAATTTTTAATAATTATTGGAGATTAAACTACTTTCATTTATTAGAGATTAAAATTTTAATTTAGATGAAATTAGGAGTGTTGATCACGGCCTGGTTTATTTCGATTGTAGGCTATTTGGCCAACCAAATTGACATGGTCAGGTTGGGGAGTTGGATACCCGAAATGTATTGACCATTAATGAAAATGAACTAAATTGGGTTGTACTTACTGGTTTGGGTTGATTTTTGGTTTGCTCAATTGGTTGAAAATATTACATTGAAAAATTTTTAAAAATTTCATTAATATTATAAAAATAAATTTATAATATAAAATATTTGAGACTAAGACTGATCAATTGGTTTGCTTAATTGGGTCATTCGATTTTGGTCAATTTACAAATGGCCACATTGAAACTAATCCCAATTTAAACCGGGAAAAATTAGAAACTAAGCAATTCGGGTTGAGTTGGTCATGTTGGTTGGTTTCATCAGTTTGATAACAAGTTTATCTGAAATAAATTATTGTTATTTTTATTGTAAAAAGTTATTAAAAGTATTATAAAATATAAATAATTAATCATTATTTAAAAAGTTAGAAATATAAAATAATTTTATAATCTTATGTGTTTTATTGTTTAGCTTTCCTTAACAAAACCTGTGCATCGCACTGGTCCCCGCTAATATATATATATATATATATATATATATATATATATATATATATTCATTCTCCTTTTTGTGAATTTTTTATTTTTTTTTATTCCATTTCATTTTCGAAACAACCAATGATACACATTTTTCCAGCACTTAAATAATCTCTTCTCCTAAAATTTCTCCTAAACTACCTCCCCCACTTTCTCCAAAGTTATCTTTAATTCCTATTTATCTTCTAAGTTATCTCTAATTCCTATTTATCTCCAAAATTATCTCTAATTTAGGAGAGTGTTTCTCTCCTAAATTATCTCTAATTCCTATTTATCCTCTCCCCTACTTTTTATCTATATCTATCTAAAGAGAGTTTGGATTAAAAAATTTTAAGAATTATTTAAATATTTTAACATAATTATATAATAGTTTTAAAATATTTATTAAGAACACAAAAAATAATTTTATATTTTTACAAAATATATCACAAAATTATACTAACAATTTAAATTATGTTTTTCCGGATTATCAATTTAAATGTTTTCCAAATATTTAATAAAATAAAAAAACTTTAAATAAATAAAACTTAAATAACAAAAAAATTAAATATTTGATAGATTATTTAAAAAATTTATCATAGCTAGATTTTGAATAGTTAAAATAACGGAATTATGTAATAAATTTAAAAAAAATCTTCAAAGTAGAAAAATAATTATCGCATAATATTGAAATTAATAGTAATTTAATATATTAGAAAATTAATAACGAAATTATGTAATAATAGTATAAATTATGATTTTATGAATAACTAAATTTAATAAATAATTAATATTTTAAAATTTAAATATTTTTCATATTATTTAAGTATTTAAATATCTAAATATTTTAAATAACTAAATATTTTAAATAACAAAATATTTAACATAACTAGATTTTAAATATTTAAAATAAAGAAATTATGTAATAAATTTTAAAAAAAAAATCTGAAGTAGACAAATAATTATAACATAATATTGAAATTAATAATAATTTAATATTTTTACATAATATTGTACAAAACTAATTTCACTTATATCAAGTATTAATTCGAGAAAATAACTATCAGAAAAATTAAAATTTTCTAATAATAATTTTAAACTCTTAATCTGTATTTATTATATACGTATATATACTAAAACTAATATTATTGTATTTCAATAATTATTTTTTGTTTTCTGTGATAAATGTATTTTCAATGATTATGTATCAATTTATTTTGTTTCGTTATTTAATAGAAAACTTTCAATAATTATTGGAGATTAAACACTGTTATTGAATTTATTAAATTTAATTTATTGTACTTGTTTTATTTATTGTTTTTTGTTATAACTTATTGATTAATTAATACTTATTAGAGATTAAACTATTATTTAAGATTATACTATTTATTCACTAAATTAATATATTTTTAGTACTTATTGTATTTTTTCATTATCAATATATTTTCAATAAATGTACATTGCTTTCTATAAATTTTCAATAATTATTGGAGATTAAACTATTGTTATTTATTGAGGATAAGACTATTAAGTTAGCTAAAATTATGAGTGTTCATGAGTTGGGTCGGTCCGATTGTAGGCTATTTGGCTAACCAAATTGACCTGGTCAAGTTGGGGAGTTGGTCAGCTGAAATTGATTGACATTTTGTGAAAACTGACCCACTCAAGTTGTATCGGTTTGGGTTGGCTTTCACAAAAAGGTCAGTTGGTTCAAAAGATTTAAACTTAAAAATTTAATTTAATTTTAAAAATTATAGTGCAATTATTAAAAAACTTAAAAACTAGATTTATGAAATAAAACATTTTAGACTAAGAAATATGGGAAATTTCTCACTTTTCATATTAAAATTATTTTTAAAATATAAAGTATTAATATATATATATATATATATCCATGGTTAGGTTGTTTGATTTTGGTCGGTTGGGAATTTTTTGAACCAAAGCCGACATAAAATACTAGAAAACCAACCAACTCGGGTCAAGTTGATCGGGTTGGTCGGTTTCATAAGTTTGATGAACAAACCTAACCAAAATTAATTATTGTTATTTTTGTATTATAAAAATTTATTAAAAGTAGTATATAAAATATGAGTAATTATTAATTATTTAAAAAGTTGAAAATATAAAACAATTGTATACTCTTATGTATTTCTATTAGGGTCATTTACTAGAACACCCATATTGTTTTACATATTTACTTAAACCTACCTTATAGTTTTCATTTTACTAAAACATCCTATATATTTCACAACTTATTTACTTAATCAACCTTTCATTATGGAGTGTTTGTTTTTCCATTAGGCCCATGACTTTTTATTCAAAAAATACCCTTAACACTTTTTTATATAGAAAACAAAATTTGCCAAATATGGTTAATAAAGCGGTTGTTCGTGTCTTATTAAGGTTAAAATTGGTATTTTATTTCTATTTTCTTTATCATTTTCCACACTTATCTAATGGAAGATTGATTAAATCTATTGAAAATTATAAGTGGTGTTTTAGTAAAATGCTAACTATAGGGTAAATTTTAGTAAATCCATGAAACTATAAGGGTATTTTAGTAAATGACCCTTTATATTATTTATCTTTCGCTTAATAAATCCCATGCATCGCATGGGTCCCTGCTAGTATATATATTTGAACAAAGCGGTCAAGAAATTTTCTCTTTTATTTGAATTTTTTTTTTGTTTTTTTATTCCATGTCATTTTTTAAACAACCAATGAGATGCACTTCCTCAACAACCTAAATAATCTATTCTCCTAAAATTTATCCAAAACTACCTAAATAATCTAATTTAGTAGAGAGTTTCTCTCTTAAATTATCTCTAATTCCTATTTATCCTCTCCCAAACTTTTTATCTATATCTATCCAAAGAAAGTTTGGATTAAAAATTTAATAACTATTTAAATATTCTAACAAAATTATATAACAACTTTAAAATATTTATTAAAAACCAAAAAATTATTTTATATTTTTACAAAATATATCATGAAATTATATACTAACAATTTAAATTATGTTTTTTGGATTATCAATTTTAAATATTTTTCAAATATTTAATAATATGTAATAGCTTTAAATAAAGAAATTCAAATAAGAAAATATTTTATAGATTATTTAAAATATTTATCATCACTAGATTTTAAATAGTTAAAATAATGAAATTATGTAATAAATTTAAAAAATTTCTTCAAGGTAGAAAAATGGTGATAACATAATATTGAATTATAATAATGTAATATATTACAAAATTAATAATGAAATTAAGAAATAATAGTATAAATTATGATTTTATGGATAATTAAATTCAATAAACAATAAATATTTTAAAAATTAAACATTTTCAAATTAATTAGGTATTTAAATAACTAAATATTTTAAACCACACAATATTTAACATAACTAGATTTTAAATAGTTAAAATAAAGAAATTATGTAAAAAATCTGAAAAGTAGAAATATAATTATAACATAATATTGAAATTAATAATAATTTAAAATTTTTACATAATATTGTAAATAACTAATTTCACTTATATCTAGTAATAATTCGAGAAAATAACTTTCAAAAAAATTAATATTTATTAATAATAATTTTAAACTCTTAATCTATATATATTAAAATAAAGCAGTCAAGATATTTTCTCCTGTTTTTGAGTTATTTATTTTTTCTATTCCATGTCATTTTCAAGACAACTAATGAGATGCACATTCCCCATAACCTAAATAATCTCTTCTCCTAAACTATCTCTTCCACTTTCTTCAAAATTATCTCTAATTCCTATTTATCTCTAAAATTATCTCTAATTTAGTAGAAAGTTTCTCTCCTAAATTATCTCTAATTCCTATTTATCCTCTCCCCTATTTTGTCTATATCTATCTAAAGAAAGTTTTGATAAAAAAATTTAAAATTTTTTTAAATATTCTAACAAAATTATATAATAACTCTAAAATATTTATTAAAAACAAAAAATAATTTTATACTTTATGTACTAACAAATTAAATTATATTTTATGGACTATCAATTTAATTTTTTTTTAAAATAATTATTAATATTTAATAGCTTTAAATAAATAAAATTCAAATAACAAAATATTTTAAATATTTAATTAACTAAATATTTATCATAACTATATTTTAAATAGTTAAAATAACGTAATTATGTAATAAATTTAAAAAATTATTCAAAGTAGAAAAATATCTATAACATAATATTGAAATTAATAATAATTTAATATATTACAAAATTAATAATGAAATTATGTAATAATAGTATAAATTATGATTTTATGGATTATTAAATTCAATAAATCATTCAAATTTTAAAATTTAAATATTTTACATAATATTTAAATATTTATATAAATAAATATTTTAAATAACAAAATATTTAACATAACTAGACTTTAAGTAGATAAAATAATGAAATTATGTAATAAATTTAAAAAATCCTAAAAATTAGAAAAATAATTATAACATAATATTAAAATTAATAATAATTTGATATTTTTACATAATATTGTAAATAACTAATTTCACTTATATCATGTAATAATTCAATAAAATAAATAACTTTCAAAATATAATATTTATTTATAGGAATTTTAAACTCTTAATCTGTATTTATTATATAATTATATATACTAAGTTTAATATTTATTGTATTTCAGTAATTATTATTGTTTTTTGTGATAAATGTATTTTCAATGATTATGTATTCATTTATTTTGTTTTTCTATTTAACGGAAAACTTTTAATAATTATTGGAGATTAAACTACTATTATTGAAATTTTTAAATTTAATTTGTTGTGTTTATTATATTTTTGTTACAACTTATTGATTAATTTTTATTCAAGATTAAACTATTATTTGAGATTATACTATTTATTGACTAAATTAATATATTTTTAGTACTTATTGTATTTTTGTAATTATTGTATTATTTTCATTATCAATATATTTTCAATAATTATGTATTTTCGCTATAAATTTTCAATAATTATTGGAGATTAAACTATTCTTATTTATCAAAGATGAGACTATTAATTTAGCTAAAATTATGAGTATTCGTGAGTTGGTTCGGTTCGGTTGTAGGCTATTTGGGAAACCAAATTGACTTGGTCAGGTTGGGGAGTTAGTCAACTAAAACTGATTGACCTTTTGTGAAATCCGACCCACTCAAGTTGTATCGGTTTGAGTTGATTTTTTGGTTTGGTCAGTTGGTTAAAAAGATTTAAACTTAAAAATTATATTTAATTTTAGAAATTGTAGTGAAATTATTAAAAAACAAATTAAAAAATTAGGTTTATGATATAAAACATTTTAAACTAAGAAATATGGGAGATTTCTCACTTTTCCATATTAAGAATTATATTTAAAATATAAAATATTATTATATATCAATGGTTAGGTCGTTCGATTTTGGTTGGTTTACAAATGGCCAAAGGGAAACTAATCCAACTTGCTCGAATTGGGAAATTTTTAAACCAAAGTCGACCTAAAAAACTACAAAACCGAGCAACTCAAGTCGAGTTGATCGAGTTGGTCGGTTTCATTAGTTTGATGAATAAACCTAAACGAAATTAATTATCATTATTTTTGTATTATGAAAAATTATTAAAAATAGTATATAAAACATTATTAATTATTAATTATTTAAAAAGTTGAAAATATAAAACAATTGTGTACTCTTATGTGTTTCTATTTAGGTCATTTTTTAGAACACACCTTTAGGGATGACAATTTTCCCCGTCCCCGACGAGCATCCGACTTCCTCGACTCGATGGGGCCGGGGATCGGGATTGTTTTGGTGGGGATGAGGATTAATAGGAATCCCAAGTTGTGGTCGGGTATGGGGATTAAGACCCCCGCATCGCCTCAACCCCAATTATCTATATAAAATGTTATTTATATTAAATATACTATTATATTATTTATATTATATATATATATCAAAACATATTTAAAACATTATTTATAATTTAAATTTTTTATTTATTTTAAAAAATACTATTATCTGAAAACATATTGGGGATTCGGGTCCCCACGGGGAACCCATCTCGTCGGGGATCGGGGATGGGGGTTAATTTTAGAATCGAGGTTGGGGACAGGGAATATGATCCCCACCCTGAACCCACCCCATTGCCATTCCTACACCTTACAGTTTTACATATTTACTTAAACCTACATTATAGTTTCATTTTACTAAAACATCCCATATATCTTACAACTTATTTACTTAATCAACCTTTCATTAAGGAGTGTTTGTTTTGCCATTAGACCCATGATTTTTTATTCCAAAAATACCCTCAACACTTTTTTGTATAAAAAAAAATTTGACCAAATATAGCCAATAGAGTGGTTGCCCATGTCTTATTAAGGGAAAAAATGGAATTTTATTTTCTTTTGATTAAATTTATTTAAATGAACATTAAGGTCAATACTGTCATTTTCCACTATCATCTAATGGAAGATTAGTTAAATCCATTGCAAATTATAATTGGAGTTTTAGTAAAATGCTAACTATATGGTAGATTTTAGTAAATCCTTGAAACTATAACAGGTATTTTAATAAATGACTCTTTCTATTATTTAACTTTTGCTTAATAAATCCCATGGATCACATGGGTCCCCGCTAGTATATATTAAAACAAAGCTATCAAGAAATTTTCTCCTTTTGTTGAATTTTTTATTTTTTTATTCCATGTCATTTTTGAAACAACCAATGAGATGCACTTTTCAAATAACCAAAATAATCTCTTCTCCTAAAATCTTTTAAAACTATCTTTCCCACTTTCTCCAAAATTATCTCTAATTCCTATTTATCCTCCCCCCTACATTTTATCTATATCTATCTAAAGAAAGTTTTGATAAAAAAATTTAATAGTTATTTAAATATTCTAACAAAATTATATAATAACTTTAAAATATTTATTCAAAACACAAAAAACAATTTTATATATGTACTAACAATTTAAATTATGTTTTTCTGGATTATCAATTTAAATGTTTTTCAAATATTTAATAATATGTAAAAGTTTTAAATAAATAAAATTCAAATAACAAAAAAAAATTAAATATTTAAGTAACTAAATATTTATCAAACTAGTTTTTAAATAGTTAAATAACGAATTTATGTAATAAATTAAAAAATCTTCAAAGTAAAAAAATAATTGTAACATAATATTGAAATTAATAATAATTTAATATATTACAATATTAATAGTGAAATTATATAATAATAGTATAAATTATGATTTTATGGATAATTAAATTTAATAAATAATTAATATTTTAAAATCTAAATATTTTACAAATTATTTAAGTATTTAATTAACTACATATTTTAAATAGCAAAATATTTAACATAACTAGATCTTAAATAGTTAAAATAAAGAAATTATGTAATAAATTAAAAAATTCTGAAAGTAGATAAATAATTATAACAATATTGAAATTAATAATAATTTAATATTTTTAAATAACATTGTAAATAATAATTTAACTTATATAAAATAATAATACGAGTAAATAACTTTAAAAAAAATTAATATTTAATAATAATAATTTTAAACTCTTAATCTATATTTATTATATATACTAAAATTAATATTTATGGTATTTCGGTAATTTTTTATTGTTTTTTGTGATAAATGTATTTTCAATGATTTTGTATAAATTTATTTTTTGTTATTTAACAGAAAATTTTCAATAATTATTGAAGATTAAACAACTATTATTGAAAATTTTAAATATAATATATTGTACTTATTGTATTTATTATATTTTTGTTATAGCTTATTGATTAATATTTATTAGAGATTAAAATATTATTTGAGATTATACTATTTATTGACTAAGTTAATATATTTTTAGTACTTATTGTATTTTTTTCATTATCATTATATTTTCAATAATTGTGTATTTTTGCTATGATTTTTCAATAATTATTGGAGATTAAACTATTGTTATTTATTAGAGATGAGACTATTAATTTAGTTGAAATTATGAGTGTTCATTAGTTGGTTCGGTTCGTTCGTAGGCTATTTAGCCAACCAAATTGACTTGGTCAGGTTAGGGAGTTGGTCAATTGAAACTGACTAACCTTTTGTGAAAACCGACCCTCTCAAGTTGTATCGGTTTGGGTCGATTTTTTGGTTTGGTTAGTTAGTTCAAAAGATTTAAACTTAAAAGTTAAATTTAATTTTAAAAATTACAGTGCAATTATTAAAAAACAAATTTAAAAAAATAGATTTATGATATAAAACATTTTAGACTAGAAAATATGGGAAATTTCCCATTTTCCATATTAAAAATTATATTTAAAATATAAAACATTAATATACATCCATGGTTAGGTCGTTCGATTTTGGTTGGTTTACAAATGGCCAAAGTGAAACTGATCTAAATTGGTCGATTTGAAAAATTTTTGAACCAAAGCCAACCTAAAATACTAGAAGACTGATTAACTTGGGTCGAGTTGATTGGATTGGTCGGTTTCATCAGTTTGATGAATAAACCTAGCTGAAATTAATTATTGTTATTTTTGTACAGTAAATAAATTATTAAAAGTAGTATATAAAATATGAATAATTATTAATTATTTAAAAAGTTAAAAATATAAAACAATTGTATACTCTTATGAGTTCACATCTGCACCCTACAAGGGGGTGCCCCACAACGTCCCATAGCATATCCCCGTCGTTTATTGGGAACATCTCACGATGATGACATCATCAGTTCTGGTATTATCATCTGGAGATGTTCCCAATACACGGTGGAGATGTGCTGTGGAACTTTATGGGGTGCCCCCTTGTGGGGTGCAAATGTGAACTCTACTCTTATGTGTTTCTATTAGGGTCGTTTACTAAAACACACTTATAGTTTTACATATTTACTTAAACCTACCTTATAGTTTTCATTTTACTAAAACATCCCAAATATAGCCAATATGGTTGTTCATGTGTTATTAAAGAGTGATTGTTTTGCCATTAGGCCCCACGATTTTTTATTTCAAAAATATCCTAAACACTTTTTTGTACATAAAACAAAATTGACCAAATATAGCCAATAGAGTGGTTGCCCGTGTCTTATTAAGGGCAAAAATGATATTTTTATTTTTATTTTCTTTTGATTAAATTTATTTAAATGAGCATTAGGGTCAACACTATCATCTTCCACTATCATCTAATGGAAGATTGATTAAATCCATTGCAAATTATAAGTGGTGTTTTAGTAAAATGCTAACTATATGGTAGATTTTAGTAAATTCATCAAACTATAGGGGTATTTTAGTAAATGACCTTTTCTATTATTTAGCTTTCGCTTAATAAATCCTATGCATCGCACAGGTCACCTCTAGTATGTATTTATTATATAATTATATATACTAAAATTAATATTTATTGTATTTCAGTAATTATTTATTGTTTTCCGTGATAAATGTGTTTTCAATGATTATGTATAAATTTATTTGTTTTGTTATTAATAGAAAACTTTCAATAATTATTGGAGATTAAACTACTATTATTGAATTTTTTAAATTTAATTTATTGTAATTATTGTATTTTTGTTATAACTTATTGATTAAGTAATATTTATTAGAGATTAAACTATTATTTGAGATTATACTATTTATTGACTAAGTTAATATACTTTTAGTACTTATTGTACTTTTGTAATTATTATAATTATTCTATTTTTTTCATTAGTATATTTTCAACAATTATGTATTTTCACTATAAATTTTCAATAATTATTGAAGATTAAACTATTATTATTTATCGGAGATAAGACTTTTAATTTAGCTAAAATCATGAGTGTTCATAAGTTGATTCGGTCTAGCCATAGGCTATTTGGCCAACCAAATGAACATGGTCAAGTTGGGGAGTTGGTCAGCTGAAATTGACTGGCCTTTTATGAAAATCGACTCACTCAAGTTGTATGGGTTTGGGTCAGTTTTCACAAAAGGTCAGTTGGTTTAAAATATTTAAACTTAAAATTAAATTTAATTTTAAAAATTATAGTGCAAGTATTAAAAAATAAATTTAAAAATTATATTTATAAAATAAAACATTTTAAACTAAGGAATATGGGAAATTTCTCACTTTTTCATATTAAAATTATATTTAAAATATAAAATATTAATATATATCCATGGTTAGGTCATTCAATTTTGGTCGGTTTACAAATGGCAAAAGTGAAATTGATCCAACTTGGTCGGATTGGGTATTTTTTGAACCAAAGATGACATAAAATACTACAAACTGACCAACTTGGGTTGAGTTGATCGGGTTGGTCGGTTCATAAGTTTGATGAATAAACGTAACTGAAATTAATTATTGTTATTTTTGTATTATAAGAAATTTATTAAAAGTAGTATATAAAATATGAATAATTATTAGTTATTTAAAAAGTTGAAAATATAAAACAATTATATACTCTTATGCGTTTCTATCAAGGTTTTCAAGCCGTTGTTGACCCATACGGTTGAAACGTTCGGCTCGGGAATTGTCTAGGCAACCGGTTCCGTTTTACCCAAAACCCAATTTTGGTCAAAAACCGTTGAAAAAGTCAACAAACTGTTGACTTGGGCGGTCGACCCGTTCAACGGTTTTTGACCATTTTTATTTTTAATTATTTTTTATTATTTTTAATTTATTTGTGAGAATGGGTTGTTCGTTCAAACCGGATGGTCGGACTGTTGACCTGGAAACCAGTGGGCAGAATAGTTCTGTTTCTAGGTCAGTTTTTAATTTCATGGTTTCTATTACGGTCATTTACTAGAACACACCTTATATTTTTACATATTTACGTAAACCTACCTTGTAGTTTTCATTTTACTAAAACATCTCATATATCTTACAACTTATTTACTTAATCAACCTATCACTAAGGAGTGTTTTTTTTGCCATTAGGCCCATGAGTTTTTATTCCAAAAGTACCCTTAACACTTTTTATACAGAAAACAAAATTGACAAAATATAGCGAATAGAGTGGTTGCCCATGTCTTATTAAAGGCAAAAATGGTATTTTTATTTCTATTTTATTTTGATTAAATTTATTTAAATGAGCATTATGGTCAACATTTTCATTTTCCGCTATCATCTAATGGAAGATTGATTAAATCTATTGAAAATTATAAGTGGTGTTTTAGTAAAATGCTAACTATAGGGTAGATTTTAATAAATGACCCTTTCTATTATTTATCTTTCGCTTAATAAATCTAGTGCATCACACGGGTCCCTGCTAGTTTAAATATTATAACAACATTATATACTAACTTTAAAATGTTTATACAAAACACAAAAATTAATTATAATAAATGAAATTGTATTCATATTATTAAAAATTCTATATTTTTAGAAAATTCATTATGAAATTAAACAATATAAATTATAATTTTATGAATTATTCAATTTAAATTTTATTCAAATAATAAAAATTTAACATTAAAAATAAAGCATTATTTAAATATTTCAATAACTAAATCTCTTAAATAGCAAAACATTAAAAATAGCTAAAAAATTATATAACAAAATATATTAAAATTATGTAATAACATTAAAATAATTAAAAAATCTAAATATTTTAAATAATATTTAAATATTTAAATAACAAAATATTTAACATGGATAATTTTTAAATAGTTAAAATAATGAAATTACGTAACACGTTTAAAAAATTTCTTAAAAGTAGAAAAATAATTATAATATATTTCATAGTATTCATATTAATAATAATTTAATACTTTACAAAATTAATAATGAATTGTGTAATAATAGTACTAATTATAATTTTATGGATTAATAAATGCAATAAATAATTAATATTTTAAAATTTTAAATAAAAATATTATTTAAATAGCTAGATCATGTTGTAAATAACTAATTTCATTATTTAACAAAAAATTGTCAATAATTATTGGAGACTAGACAACCATTACTTAACTTTTGAACTTTAATCTATCATATTTATTGTATTTTTATAAATGTATTTTTATTAGTTATGTACTTTTATAATTTATTGATAAATATTTATTAAAGATTAAATTTTTATTTGAGAATACACTATTTATTAACTAATTTAATATATTTCCGGTAGTTATTGTATTTTTATTAGATATCTATTGTAGTTTCATTATAAATTAGTTTCAATAATTTTGTATTTTTATATAAATTTTCAATAATTATTGGAGATTAAACTATTGTTATTTATTAGATAGTAGACAATCAATTTTGCTGAAATTACGATGTTCAAGGATTGGTTCAATTCGGTTATAGGTTGTTTTGCCAACCAAATCGGCCTAGTCAGGTTAGGAGTTTGTCACTCGAAGCCAAATGACAAATAGTGAAAACCCACCAACTAGGGTTATATCAATTTGGGTCTATTTTCAGTTTGGTTTATTTGTTCAAAAGATTTAAACCTAAATAGTAAATTTAAATCTAATAAATTATAGAGGTATTATTAAAAACTAAATTTATGATACAAAATATTTTTTACTAAGAAATATGGAAATCTTCCCACTTTCCCATATTAAAAATTTATATTTAAAATATAAAATATATATATCTATGGTTAGGTCGGTTTACAAATGATCAAACCGATACTAACTTAACTTGGTTGGGTTGAAAAATTGCTAAACCAAAACTGATCAGAAATACTAGGAAATTGACCAACTTGGGTTGAGTTTGATCAGATTCATTATTAAAAAGTTAAAAATATAAAACTATCGTTTAACTTTCTCTTAACAGAGCCCATGCATCTGTTGGTCCCTGCTAGCCTAAAAGTTAAAAATATAAAACTATTGTTTAACTTTCGCTTAACAGAGTCAACATCAACATGCCTCTCCTTGCTCCTCTAAGCCATTATGAACTTATCAACGTTAAGCCATTAAGAACTTATCAACATCAACATCAACATGCAACAATTCTCACGTGTCGATAATGGGTCTATTTATACTCATAGTCATGTCAGTCATTGCGGGCAAGGTTTTTCTGAGTTCGGTTCAGGTCGAACGGTCTGGTCATCTGGTCCAAATGAACAGCCCGTTTTAACAGAAAAAAAAATATTAAAGAACCCAAAAACAGCCAAAAATCATTTATGAATCAAATGGTTTGATGGTCTGATTGCTCGGATCAGCGATTTGCTGACCAAATCAACGACTTTTTATCAAAAAGCAGTTTTATGGTTAAATGAAAACAGTGAGGTGATCAGTTCTCGGTTTTTCTAGTCCGATCATCCGGTATAGTTTTCAAGACATTGATTGCAGATATTTAAATTTAAAATGGAGTGGTTATAAAAATGAAAGTCCAATCAAAATGTTATAGACTGCTCTCTTACTCTCAAACGGCCATCCACTTTGTTCCTAAAATTAAAAATTTTGTTTATTTTTTTCTTTCTATAAAAGTTGTAATAAATCCAAACCTTGCCATTACAAATTTCTATAATATAATTGACTTAATATTAGGTTGAGCTTTGGTTAAAAATTAAATAGAATTAATCAAATCCGTTACATGGGAATTGTATTCATTATAATATTGTATATGTATAATATTATATTATTAATATTAAATCTTAATAATATATATTATATTGTATATGTAACAAAATTAGTAAATTTGGTTTTTATGTTAATAAAATTAAAACCAAAATTTTTGGTTTTGTTTTTCGCTTTTTAACCAAATAATGCTCACCTCTACTTAATATCAATGTTTTTAAACCACCGTTGATATGAAGGGTTAAACTGTTCAATCCGAAAAATCGGTCATCAATCCACTTCTATTTACCTCGCTCCTAACCTGGTGTTATAACAAAAATCGTTGAAAAAGTCAATAAACCATTGACATGGCCTCAACTTGGATAACAGTTTGTGGGTTAAAAATAATATGTTGATACACTAAAACTTCTTTGTTTTTCATGCTAACTAGTCCACCGCCTGATTTGCTTATCTGAATGACTGCCGAAAGGAGATCTCCGTATCCAAGAATGCATACAGAAAATCTATTCGAAAAAGTACGGACAGACTCAATGCAGATTTCTGAATTCTACTGCAGATCTATAAACATTTAAAATGTCAAAAACCCCCACTCTATACACCAATGCCTGCCCGCGAATTGGCATCAATTCCGAGCTGGCACCTACCCCAACTGTACTTTGGGCCTAGGGGTGGATTCAAGCCGAGCCGAGCCGAATAGTACCAGGCTCGAGCTCAGCTCGAGACTGTTCTATAAGGCTCAAGATCAGTTCGAGCCAGAACCTTGAGCTCGAGCTCGATTTTGAGAAAAAAATATTCTATAAAAATAAAAATTATATATAATTTTTTTATTTTATATTTAAAAAATTAAGAATTATAATAATTAAGAATTATAATAATTTTATTATATATATATTATTTTGTATAATTTTATGATCTATATCTATATCTATATATATTCGAACCGGCTCGTGAGCTTCACGAGCCTAGCGCTAGTAGGCTCGAGCCACTGGATTGGGCTCGAGCTCAGCTCGTTGCCACCCCTATTTGGGCCTAAAAATTCTGACCCTAGGCTGAACCCAAACTTTTTTCTCTCTCATCATCAAAGAATGAACTGACAACTGACAAAAAGTATAAAGGTGAAAAATATCAAGTCTTAAAATTTGATAAGACCCATAATTCATTTTATAATTTTTTAACTAATGTAAAGGATTTATTTATCGGTTTTTTACTGTTCAGTCCACCCTTAGAATTCTTAACTCCAGATACAGTTGGGGTAGGTGGTAGCTCAGAATTGATGCCAATACACAAGCCCGTATTGGTGTTTAGGGTGGAGGTATTTGATATTTTAAATTGTTGTAGGTCTGTAGTTGAATTCAGAATTCTAAGGTAGAATGCAATTTACTTATCCCATTTATTTATTTTATTCAAGATCATATGAACAACTCTTTAAACTATTGTATCTTTAGGATAACTGTTGTGCCATGTATTGAATAAATGAATTATTCATTTGATTATTTTCAACTCGTTCGTAAATTCAAATAAATTGTACTTTTTTTCGGTGTGATACATATAAATTATTATATAAGCCTATAAGAAGAAAAAACCTGTTGTGCTTTTATTTATTTTATTTACATTTAATCATCATGAGTTAATCTATTTAATCCAGACAGTCAAACCGCTGAATCATAACCCGGAAGGAAAAACGGTTCCATTTCTAGGTCATATTTTAAAACATTGCTTAATATAACCTTTTCATTACCATTGAGAAATTGAGGCCTCTAGAAGCCAAACAACCATCACTTGGAAAATAGATCTCACTAGACTGATGTGGATTAATAGAGTGCAGAAAAGTAGTTTATGTGCACGCCTGTGGTTTATGTGCAAAATCCTATAATTTAGACAGGATAACTTTGGCTGGTGGCAGGGGTGCAACTTGGGCAGGCCCAGCTTGAACCTGAACCAGCTTAGTTGAAATTTTGCATAGACTGGGCTTGGATATTCAGTCTTTGAATTGGGCTTGGGCCTAAGAAGTTTGGCTTTTTTATTTTTTGGGTTGACTGGGCTTAGCACTTAGGTAATCCAAACCTTACCCGAGCTTGACTCAACTATACACATTGACATATATATGTAAATTTTGCATATATGTATGTATGTATATATGTATGTATGTATGTATAACTTTAGAGTAGGTTAATTAACCAATCCAAACTCAGCCTGGGCCCGAACCCAACCCAAGTACATCAAATTACACTGTGGGCTAGGCTTGGGTTGGGAAGGTCAAGCTTTACCTCGGGCTCGAGCCTGGGCCTGGCCCAAGCCGGCTGACTTGCACCCTTAGTTGTTGGGGGCCAACAGCATAGGCTGTTGAGAGCGGTTTTGGACTGGGCACGTTCACGTATTCATGCCTATGTCTTTCTTTTTGATCAAAATAAAATAGGGGGCAATTACTAATTTACCCACACTCATATTAACGTGGCATTCCCACAATCGCTCTGATGTAATGTTTTTCCAATTTAGACAATTCCACTGCTCTATGAGCATCTCTAGGGGTTTATGTAGTTTGAGTAGGGTCAATTAAAATGCGAGCACTATTGTTATAGGAGTCGTTTGGTTCTAAAATGGTATTATATTTTTGTGATTTTGGAAAAAAAATGTTTATAAATGGTGCTGTTTGGTTCCATTGCGGCCTTCCAAGAAAATGATAACCCATAAGAACCATGTCACTCATCATACCAGAAAACATTTTGAAAAAAAAAAAGAAAAAAAAAAGTCAAAGTGACGTTTTTTGAGATGGACCATTTTTTGAGAAAATGGCTAAACGCTTTTTTGCCGTTTTTTGAGAAGATGTCTAACCAAACACCATGTGCCAATGTATTTTATTTTTCTGTTTTCCCAAAATGGCAAAATCTGATGTGGCTTGGACTCCGTCTTCTCAGAAAACGGAAGTGAAACCAAATACCACCATAGTTGATATGAGTTAAGAATCTAAATAAAAAAAAATGTTTTGTTGCAGGTTCATTCCTTGATTAGCTTCAAAAGTCCCCATTTATCTGTTTAAGCTCATGGTTATGAACTTATGGTGGAATCAAATGCAACTTTCTTTTTAGCAAAGCCAAATAGAGTGTCACTGCCGCCCAATGACTAATCTAGGTGCTCATATACATTCCATTTTTGTTGGGGTTGATGTTCTTCTTATTTTCCCATTTTCCCATGGAATCCTATTCTATCAAAATCTTCCTGCAAAACAAATGAATGAAATGTAGGAGCTGATGGTAAAAAGAATTAAAACTGAGCTCTTTTAATTTACTTTCGCTTTTGTATTTTCTTTGTGTCCATTTGAAAATTGAAAACTTTTTTTCTAGTTTTACTCAATTCATCAGAAAATCCAACACACAAGAATGAAATGAAGAACATTTAGATCATATCATATCACAATTGAAAACACTTCTCAACATTGTCTGTATGGCTTCTTTTATTTCTATTAATGTCACCTTTAGCCTTTCCAATTGACAAAATTTATAGTGTGGACTGAGGAATCAATCCCTTCTCCCTAGCTGATTCAATTGCACCGAGGTACATTTCCTCTAAGTTGTACTTGAACTTGAAACCCAAGTCTAGAAGCTTTTGAGATGTATAACAGACTGTATCAAGGGTTTCATTCACACCCTCAAACCTGTGAATGGCTGCTATGTTAGATTATCATCTTTGAAAGCTATGATGATCCAACCAACTTGAAGTTCGGTACTGATGTTCATATCAAACACGAAAGAACTAGGCAAGGCAATTCATTAAGGATGCATAGCATTAATTAGAAATTTTAAAGATTTTCTAAAACTAAATCTATTGCATGAACAAGAAGAAATCAAGAAAGGGGCTTACTTGGTTGGAATATCATACTCTGGAAATTTCTCTTTTAGCATTTTTGAAAGGCTAATGATAGTAGCACTATGAGACCAGCAAATGTATCTTCCCTTTGCTTCAGAGTGCTCAAACAAAAATATATGAGCATTGCAAAGGTCATCCAAGTGCACAAAATTACATTGCTTCATAATTGGATAATAATATTCATTTCCTGCAAAGAAATATGATATAACAGATTAAAGTCAATAAATGAGAGATGATGATGGTGGTGATGGTGATGGGCCATACCAGTGATCAAAGCAAATGCCATTGTCATACTTGTAGGCATAGATGGCCCTAGAAATGGCCCAACCACGAGTGATGGTATAACACTAATTAGATCTATATTATTCTTTTCTGCAAATTCCCATGCTGCCTTTTCTGCCAAAGTTTTGGAGACAAAATGCATCTGAACACAAACATGATAACACAAGCATCATAACGTTGAAGTTAAGAATCGCAACTTCACATGCCTACGTTTCAAATAAGAGATTTTAGCTCCAACATTTGCTATGATGGGCCTTAAGAGTAATTAGAATAGGAGCCCCATCAAATTAGCTATGAAAGTAAGCATCTCAAAATTTGAGGATTTTAAACTTTTGGAAATAGTCTCGAAGGATTGGGTTCTGAGATCTGGTGAGCCTCCAGTCTTCCTAGATGACTTGAGAGCCTAGTTCTTTGAGACATGAAAGACATCCAGAATCCCATGGGCCATGACAGAGCTAAGTGCAAGAGGCTTCAGAGATCTGTATGGCTTAACAGTGAAACTCATCAGACTGTTATAGACATCCAGTGCCACACAAGGAGTACTGGTTTCATTAGGATTACAAATGGGTTGTGCATCTCAATGGGCTTTGGATGATGTCAATTTTATCCCCAACTGAAGATCAAACATAAGGTTGGGCCTTTTACATGGTTTGCCATGCAATTCCTTCATAAAAATGGTTCAAATTTTCACCTTTTGCAGCTTTACTTTCAACCCTTTTACCTCGAAACAAACAGAGCTTTTGTGAAAATTAGAAGAGCAATCTCACTATTGATCCTTGATCACAAGATACCCAATCTGTGTGCTATTGCATGGAGCCACCTAGAAAAAATTTGGAGCTCAACAGGATTCAACCTTTAAGAGCTCTAGTACAAATACTTTTGCTTGGCCAAGGGTTCTATGCAACATCTCTCAGAATAGAAATGGTAAGAAGGGAATGAGATTCTAACCCATAATGGCATCTTGGTCCTCCTGATATAATCTACATCACTCCAAGAGCTTTCGTCATACTTGGACAAATTACGTGGTCCATATCGAACGGCTGCAGTGGATGAGGTGTAGATCAGCCTCTTAACCGTTTTCGCCTTGACACATGATCTCATAATGTTCAGCACCCCATTAACAGTTGACTTTATCATTTCATTCTGCAAAGAAAAAGAACATTGTAAACATTAATTTTCAAAATGGGCCTTGGAGGCACTCTAAACCCAGCCAACTATTGAGGCCCACTTCGGCCTTATCCTGTTTCCATCTCTCTTTTCTTTTCTTTTGAAGTTAGGCCCATGCTCAAGAACCCATTTGGGACCAAGGCACGGGTTTGCAGACGGGATGAGCTGCACTTGATTTGGCTGTGTTAAGGGTTGTTGATAAAAAAAAAAATAAATAAATAACGCCTCAAGATATCCATGCACACAGACGTGAGAAGGGTGTTGAGGTCCTCGTGAGGTGTATACACTTGATGGCTGTTGCAGGGCGTTATTATTGGTTAAACAGACACCAACACAGCTTATCAGGACTCGAGCTATGTAAAGATGCAATCTAAATGAGGAAATAACCACATTACTTGGAGGAGGGTGTTTGTGGTGAGGTACCATTGTCCTTTATTCAACCATTCAAGGACAACAAAAGCTTGAAAAGATAAGGTTTGTAATTTTTATGTCAACTAAGGCATCTCTCTCTCTCTCTATGGTACCTACATTAGGGCCGTTTGATATCAGCTGAAAAGGCTGAATTAAATGACTAAATTCTTATGTTTTAGTAAGTTAATAAGGACGTTATAAGCTCCTTAATTGCTGAAACTAAATTGGGGTTGATTACTATACCTTTGAACATTTTTTTTATTTGACTGATCTAAAGGGAAAGTCTGATCGAAATGATTTAGCCTCCCTTGGTTGAAGGTATATTTTGAATGGGATCATATAGTTGGATAACCACAAGCTCCTATACCTATTATTTCTAGCTAGAATTTCTCATTAATAATAAGTAATGACGCTTTTTAAGCAAAAGGAGCATGAGCTGGACCTATGGGAGAATGGAAGCATTTGACAGAAAGGAGTACAAAATAGACTATGATAAAAGAGAATATTGCACTCTATCAATGCACTAGTTAGGACCCATGCGATGCACAGGCTTTATTTATGAGTAAAATTGAGAATAGAGCTCTATGTCATTTCCAATCATGGTTTTTAAAACCAATCCGGCGACTGAACCAGTCAGGGGTTCGGTTACCTGATTGTTTGATCTAAACAATTGGCCCATTCTGACAAAAACAAAAAATTAAAAAAATTGAAAAATGGTCAAAACTGTTCGAACAGTTAACCAGCTGGTTTAGCGGTTTGCTGACCAAAATCAACGGTTTTGGGGAAAAATGGAACCGATCAAGTGATCTGTTCCCAGTTTTTCCGGTCCGACCGTCTGGTCTGGTCCGATTTTGAAAATGATGTTTCCAATTAAGTGATGCTCATCTAAGTCAAATTCAAATATTATGTTATGGGTTATGTCTATTTTATCTGATCACAATATAAGTTGCATTTTAGTGAGAGTGGCCAAATTATAAAAAATCTCATCTTATAACCATTTTATAAACCACCTATTTGTTTTGACACTGACAAAGACCTCCCTATAGTTTTGAAAAAAGTGCAAATGCCTCATTTCCCTTGGCTTTTCAATAAGAAAGAAATGGAGTTACCAAAATACCTTTATCATTGTTAAGGCATTATCAATTTATCATACACAATTCAAAGTTTTAAATTTACCTTTTACTAATTTGTTTTGGTAAACAACTTTCAAAGAGTAATATAATTCTCCCTACTATTGGACAAAGTAAGGTAAATGCTATAGTGAATTAAAAGGAAGCAAATCCTTTTTTTTTCAAGGTATTTTAGTAAATTTACATGTAAATGAAGTTGGTTAAGGGTTAATTTGGTATTTAAAAAAATTAATGCATTACATCAGCATTTTTTATTTGGAATTCTAACAAATGGAAGGTATTTGCACCGTGTTTTCAAAACAATAGGGGAAGTTTTTGTTAAGGTCAAAACACACGGGGGTTTCAAAGAATTGTTAGAAAACCCAAGTAGGTTTTTATAATTTTCCCTATTTTTAAATGGAACTTAAATTGATTTTCAATTAATTAAACTATATTTAAAATTAATTGTTAAATAATTTTTTATTAGTTTTATAATTAATTTTAAATTGATATTAGTTTTTAATTTATCCTATTCCTTTTGATTAATTAAATTATTTTTATGACATTTTGTCCTCAAATTTCAAATTTTGACTTTATTTTGGATCATGGCAATTGAACCATGAATCTTTTCTTTTATTTTTGATAACTTTTCGCGATCTTTATAGTCCCAATATACAAGTGGATCTATTTCGGCTCTTATATTTATAAAAAAAAAAACACATAGACCTTATATTCTACATATATAGATGGATGATGTGTTGTGGTTTGACTCATCCTACCCGAAGAACAGATTTGTTGACTTGTGACCTAGAAGCGAAAACTATTCAACTTTTAAGACAATTTTTAAAATACCAATTTATTTGTTCGGTGAAGTAAACAGTATATATTTTGAAATGCAAATTACTTGATTAATTAAATTAAAAATTGACTATCTTTCAATCGGAAGTAGATTCTTTAGCCTAATAAAATGTCATTGAATATCCCCATTTCAATATAATTAATCATTATTAATAATTACCATTTAATATAAATAGATCTAATGTATATAAACTTATAGTCAAATTGATATGCATATAGATATAGATAAAGTTAATGAACTTTAGGCAATTTAATAGAGTAACGGAGATGAGAGAGAATTACTGGCATAAGTTATTGAAGGAGAGAGTTAATGACATAATTAATGAGGAAAGATAATCAAAAGAATTAATGGGAAATGGGAGAGAGACTAAGAGAGTTAATGAGAGTTAAAATTCATAAAGGTAATTGGCCAATTGAATTATTTTGTTCAATTTTAATATTAAAAAATCAAAAGACCAAAAAAAAAAAACAAAGATGATTGCATTTGAGAATAAACCATAAAGCATGAAAATACTATATAGATATATATAGGATTTTTGGCTCTGACAACACCTAAACTTTGTGAGAAGGCCAATTTTGACCCTAAAGAATTTTAAGGGCCAATTTAGACCTTAAACTAAGTTTATAAGGCCACTATGTGCCCAAAAACAGACAATGTTAATGATGTCGTTCACAAATCCATTAAACCCCATTTCCTCGATCCCCGTGGGGATCTGCCTCGAATGGGGTGGGGGTGGTGACGATTTTCCCCCTGTGGGGATGGGGATGGGGAAATTTTTGTCCCCGTTGACGGGGATCATGGGGACCCCGATCCCCACCCTATGGGATCCCCGCTAATATATGTATATATATGTACACATACATTTATATATGTGTATAATGCGTCTATATATTAATATATTTAAAAATAATATGGTTGAATATGTTTGAATCTTTTCTAATATGGTTGCAAATTTTAATTATTTTATTTTTATTTTTTTAAATAAAATAAAAAATAAAAACAAAATATTTACATTATAAAAAAATCACGGGGAGTGGGGATCCTTGTGGGGATGGGAATCCCCATGGGGGTGGGGATGGGGATAACCTTGTCCCTATTAGTAGGGATGGGGATGGGGATTTTCACAGGGACGGGGATGGGAGAGGCTCCCCATCCGCGCCCCACCCGATTGCCATTCCTAGTGGGTCAGAATGGATCAAAACCCACTTTGACCCTGATCTATCACAGCCTACCAATTTGACCCTCTAATTCAATTATGACCTTTTTTTTTACATTTTCTTTATTCTAATTACATAAAAAATACAATTATATATTTCGATTACAAAAACATAAAAATTCAATTTTTTCAAAATAAAAATAAAAATACATAAAAACACATTAAATGGAAAAAAGTATATTCCTTGTAAAACATCAGAAATTACAAAAAAAATAGAAAACAATAAAAAATTAAATAACAATATTAAAGAAAATTTGTTAAAAAAATTAAAGAAAATGCAAAAAATTGCAGGAAAATTCCAAAAAATACAAAAAAAGTTACAATAAAATTCCCAAAGTAAGAAAAATATTGCAAGAAAGTGCCAAAAAATTGCGAAAAATGCACAAATTGATAGAAATTACTAAAAACTTATAAATGATAAAAATTTTCATAAAAAATATTTTTTTATCCAATGAATCAGAAATTGCAGAATAATAAATTAAATAATAAAATTCAAAAATTTATATATTTCAACTAAAAACAATAATCACAAATGAATACAAAAAGTGATAACAAAAATCTCCTGAAATATATATTTCAGGTAAAAATAGAAAAATTATAGAGAATGATAAAATAGTAAGAAAATCACAAAAAAATGGTTGTGTTTGTGCCTCTGGATCAGATGTTCCCATCTCGCTCGCTGGCATCATCTACCCCTACTTGCCCTTGTTTATCCTCTTTCCTTCATTCAATCGTCGACATTGATCTCCTCCTCCGTTCCGCTGCCAACATTAACCTATCGAAACAACATCAACATCTTTGATCCAAAGCTCGGGGAGAAGGAATGTTGGCAGGGGAAACAACATTCGGGAACCTTCATTTCGCCACTGATGCGAGATCTGCAATGATTCAACAGATCGATGTCATTGTTGTGGGAGTTGAGAATGGCGACGGCAATAATAGTTGTAGCGACTTGAGCGAGAAACAACACATTGAGCAGGAAATAGCGACTTTAGCGACCTTAAGGAACTGTGGCAATGAGAGCAATCTTTGGTGGTTTTGAACCTCGCTTTAACGATTGCATCAGTCATAAACAGAGAAGAAAACCCTAAAGAGGTGAAGAAGGAAAGTTGTGGAAGATAGAATGTTTTGATTTTCGAACAAGTAAAGTTGAGGGTCAATGGATAACCCTCGACCAACCCCGCCCTGACCCTTTATCCCTGACCCTAATGGATCACTTGACCCATGTTGATCCACCATTAGAATGGATGGGTATGGGTGAGTTTTGCAATGGGTTAGTTGGGTGGATCAAATGGGTTGGGGTGTCAACCCTATTGGCATGGGTACTGATGGGCTAGATGGTCAAGCTCTTACATGCTTGTGCTAGAAAAAGGTTTCAGTGAGGACAGAAGAGGAACCCCATGGCCCTGATTAAGAAGCTCCGGAAGGGGGAGCGTGAGGCCACTCCAGGTGAAAGTGTTATTGTTATAGCCTTATAGGTGTCTAAAATGGAAAAGTTGTTAACTAGTTTGAAACCAAGTCGGACATTTTATTGGTCACTACTTGGCCGACGGCTGAGTGCATTATATATTGAGAGGTGGTCGGCTACACATACCAATTTTGGCTCTTTTGCATGCAGTACAATGTCTAAAGGAACGCCAATCAGAATTTTTGGCATTCTCGTCCATACAAATTCCGTTGCCCTTGTCACCAAAGATACCCTTGATATGTGACTAAAGAGAGAGATAGGGCCTTAAAACTTTAAGTGGGATCCACATATAATTTCAAGTAGCACCCATCTATTAATTTTCTCTTAAAATGGAGAATTTTAAGTAGGACATACCTATTACTTTTCTCTTTAATGAGGAAATTTGAAGTGAGGCCCACCTATAATTTCAAGTGGGATCCACCTATTATTTTTCTCTTGAAAGAGAAAAGATAGGGCCTTAAAACTTTAAGTGGGATCCACATATAATTTCAAGTAGCACCCATCTATTAATTTTCTCTTAAAATGGAGAATTTTAAGTAGGACATACCTATTACTTTTCTCTTTAATGAGGAAATTTGAAGTGAGGCCCACCTATAATTTCAAGTGGGATCCACCTATTATTTTTCTCTTGAAAGAGAAAATTTTAAGTCGGACTTGTATTATTTTCAGCTTTTTTTAATTTATACATCAAATAGTTTTTATTTTATTCAATGGGACCCAATTGAATAGGATTACTAACACTGTTTGTTTTTGGGTTTATTGAGCCTTTTCAAATTAGTTTGAAATTCAAAATGACCCTTTAAATTCTTTAAGGTCAAAATTGATTTTTTCACAAAGTTCAAGAGTTGTCAAAGCCAAAAATCTGATGTAGATATATACTTCATACTTCATATAGGATAGTTACTAGTGGAGGAATAATGTAGATGAAACAAAGATAACTAACTAAAAGAAAGAAAAATGATACAAAGTCCTCTTTGGCAAACAGTAGGGATTAGTTACAAATTCTTCTGATTCTGGAATATACCTAGAACATTATTCTATTCAATGTAGAGTTTTCAAATCCCACCATCTCTGGAATAGGTAAGGCTCAGTTTATTTGTTGTGCCCAATTTCATTTGGGCTGGTGTAAAACTATGGTTTTGAGAATTGGACCAGACTGGACGATCGGATCGGTTGACCCAGGAATTTTATTAGGCATTCGGTTCTGTTTTACCCTAAAGCCATTTCTGGGCCAAAAACCGTTGATTTAGTTAACAATCTGCTGACCTGGACAGTCAAACCATTGACTCGTCGATCCGATAGCGGTTTTTGGCCATTTTTTATTTCAATTATGTTTTTCTATTTTTTTTAAATCAGAATGGGCTGTCTCATTCGTTCGAACCGGACGATCAGACTGTTCGACTTGAGAATCGGTCCCAAAACGGTCCGCTCCGATTTATAAAACCTTGGTAAATACATGGAAGTGCAAATAGATTGAGTGTAGAATCTGTAGATTGTGGTTTACTTTTGTTTCAGACTTTTTGTTGTCTAGAGAGAATATTGAAGTAGAAAGAGGGTTATTTGTTGAGTGAAGGTAGGTAGGAAGCAAGATGATGCGGTTCCCACTTTATATGAAAGAAAATTAAACTAAGAGAGTTGTGGGCCGCATGCATTTTATGTTTGGCGTGGGGGTTATGACAGATCTACTGATAGCCATGGCCGCAACTACCTCAGTACCCCTTCTCTTTTGTGTCACAGATGGACTGATAGCCGTGGCAACTCCTCTCTTTTTCTCCTTGAGAAAGAGTTGAGACTAACCCCAGCTACCGACAACTTTTCTTAAGATAAACTGAGCAACTGGTTCTCCCCCCATTTGTCAGGCTAATTCCTTCCCTCATTCCATTCTCACTAGCGAACGAGATTTTACTGGTGGCATGTTAGTTTGCTGCAATCTGTTCATGGGCCTTCGAAACTCTAGTTGTTTCCGGCGTAAATATAAATACTTCCTATTGATGATGAAGTGGTTATTTTGAAGAAGAAAATTAGAGAAGCTTCCTTCTTACCCTTTTTCGGTTTATCTTTGTTTTTGTCTACCGATCGCCGGGAACCCCAAAAAAGAAGTACAGAAGCATAACACAAACATAACAACTACCTGGTTCCTTCTACAAGAATCATTGAACTTTGATGGTTATGTTAACAAAGTAAGAAGAGAAGAAAATCATCAATAGAACCCATGATCAGTGACTTGTCATCTGATCTGGGATTTTTTGGTGGAATGTCTCTAGCTAGAAGTTTCAATCTCTGGACTCGTTGCAAGTATTTTACAGGTTTCAGAAAAGTTAAGAAGGTAATGGAGTCTGTCACTCACCTCCGGGTCCTTGGATGAAAAAGCCACGGGGGTAGCGACATGGAAGACACCCGTGCATCCTTGTATGACTTCATCAAAGCTTCCCTCTTCGACAAGGTCGGCCTTCCACAGCGTCAGGTGGGTCTTAGCCTTTGGTAAGTCTAATAGATGCTTCACCTTTTCTAAGTTGTCTGCAACGACAAGAACCCGAAATAACGAGTCCTCGTTTGATCAGTGAGAAATCAGTTAACAAAGATGAAATCGTAGAAAGGTTATTAGGGGCTAGAGATCAGTACCTGGATCGCGCACAGTGGCCTTAACGACGTAGCCCCGCTCGAGAAGCCTCATAACAAGCCATGACCCGATGTAACCAGCTGCGCCTGTCACACATACTGTTGTTTCGGACTCCATGCTAGTTGAAAGGACCAGGGAGGGAGAAGCCCAGCAGAGAAGCTCTTTATAAAGTAAAAATAATAGGTAAAGAAAGAAAAAGGTAAATTGATAAATCCAGACTTCACCTGTACTTCGAGGGTAGCCACAATTAGCTCTCCCAACTCTCAAGTCCCAACTTTAATCTGTGCCAAAAACTTACCCTGTAACTTTTAAATTCCAGCATTTCGCTCCCTGCCCCATTAATGGGGTTAGAGAGTAAAAAATAAAATTACGAGAATGATCATTTGAATTTATGTATTCTTTTGTATTTTTTCTATCTTTCCGTGCTTCCCCCTTTTTCGTTGCTTACAATTTTTTGTTGTATTTTTTTTTTTTTTACAATTTCCAGTGTTTTCTGTATTTTATTGTTTTATTTTTCTCTTTTTTCTTTTCATTTTTCGTTGTATTTCCTGTATTTTCTATAGTTTCCTACATTTTTTTTTTATTTTCCATATTTTTGCGACTATCATTTTTCCTTAAAATGATAAAATGGCAAGGGGTTTTAGATATGTTTAAACATGCATGTGATATTGATAGTCACTAGAGAATTCTTTTTTACGTAGTAGGAAAAAAGGAAGCAGGGGCGCTTATGTGATAGCACTGTAAAAAAATTTGAGAACAATTAAAGGAGAAAAAGACATATACCCTCCCTCTGCTGAAACCGTCGATAGATGTTGGGCTCATTTTTCAGCTGATATCCTGTTGCCTCTGCTTCCCCCTTTCACCTCACGTTCGTGGGCAAGTTTCAACCATGACTCTGCCATTTTGTCCAAATGTCTAATTATTCACTTTTAGGCTGAGAAAGTTGTTGGTTTTTGATTGTTTCATCGTTTGCTTGTTTCAATAGAGTTGACAGGAGTTACTAACGAAAATTTGTGAACTTTTCCAAGAACTTTTTTGAAGGCCACAACTTTAGTTTCTCGAGGCCGGGCATGTTGGGGTGTACTCCCATTCAGGAAAGTGGTTGTAAGTCCTGCTTTTTCCTAATATTATTTACCCTGATAAATGCACTTATCCATATAAGTGTTTTTTGGGAAAAACTTATGTAGATAAATGCATTTATCCATATTATTTTATTTCCCATGTAAATAAGGCAATGACCATTTTAGTCATAAAAATTCATTATTAAAAGGGACATTTTAATCTCATTCAAGTGTTGGTAACTTTCTAGTGAGTGGAAAAGTTATTTATCTACCTAGTATATGTTTGGCATCGATACTGCAGTTGCAATACTGTTTTCTCAGGTATAACGTTTCCTGGAGCAATGACAACTTTTTCTGTTTGGTACAATTGCTCCAACAAACGTTTTCAGCACAAATACGCATTATCCAGTGCCACATCACTGTCATGTTGGCAGCAACTAGCTACAGCTCTAAGAAACGCCAAATTTGGCATTGCTCCAAGCCTGACTTTTCGATTTTTGAGGCATGGCTTGGAGCACCATTTTTTATGAAAAAATGGTTCCAAGCAAATGCCCGTTTCCTGGAACACCGTTTTTTCCAATGTGGCGCCGTTGCTCCAAGAAATGGAAACGATGCCAAACAGCCCCCTAGGAGATGGGTATCACTTACCCGGGTGTTCGGGTAAGTGATACCTAGGAAAATAAACTTTCCTTGGTCCCCATATAAATATGGAAAAAGAACATGAGTTTGTTGGTCAATGGGAATCAAAATCCCATTGACCAACTGTCCCCCCTCTCAAAATCCAAAAAAAGAAGGATAAGTGATACCCATCTACCGAGTGCATAAATAATTTTCTTACGTGGTGGGAAAAGTGACGAAACATGATAGAAAACATTTATCCATTTTAATAATGGCTTTTTATGGATAAAAATGTATTGTTATATAACGTACTTGAGAATCAAAACACAAGTAGGTAAATGGTTTCATAGAAAATAAACGAGGCTTTAAAAATAAGACTAAAATTGAAAAACAAATTTAACCACCCAATTAGAAAGACAAAAAGGGAAAATGAGCAAAATATCTAACTCCCTTCTTTAAAGAAATGAGACCATATGAAAGATGACTAAGAGAACAAAGAGGAAATGGTGAAGGTATCAACCTTATTAGCTTCAATCTACAAAGCAATTAATTCCATATGGATGACAGTTTCAGGCATGTTTTTTAAAAAATGACCCAAAAATGAAATTGTTTTGGCCATCGTTTTCCAAGTTGACGATTTGACGGTTTTTTATTATTTACAATATTTATTATAAAAAATATATAAATATATAATAAAATACTAGAAATATACATATAATATTATATTTTAAATAAAAAATAATATATTATATATTATAAGTATATATGTATATATAATGCATATTTATTAATTAATAATGTATAGAAAATATAATGTATATATAAAATAAATATACAAAATATATATAAATATATGTATACCGATCGGTTTGGTTAACCATTAGTTTTCCATTTTGGTTAACCAAAACCGAATTGGTACCTTCGGTTTTTATTTTAAATATTGAACTGAAACTGAACTGACCGGTTTGGTTAACCAAATTTTTGATAAGGTTTTGATCAGTTTTTTCAATCGATTCGGTTTTTCAGTTCTTTTTGCTCACCCCTATTCTTGCCTCTCTTAGTCCAAACTGCTACTATCTCATAAAAGGTTTCTTTGGAAGTTCTTCAACTTTGTTGATCGCAGTCTCTCACCCAAAGCTCTAGTATTTTAGGAATGAATTTGCCTACAACCCAATAACAAACTCAGTTTACTGAGTAAGGCAAATAACATTCTAAAGATGATGTCTTTAGATATGCCTCAGAGGTTCTCCTCCAGTTTTTTTGTTACTTTCATTCCAACTCTATCCATGAGTTCATGCATTCCATTGTTATTAGAGCTAATGTTCTTATTGTAAAAAGAAAACTGACCTCTTTTAATTTGCTTTCGCTTTTGTATTTGCTTTTCTGTCCAGTTGTTAAGTTGACTTGTTTTGTAGTTTTATTCAATTCAGAGCATCCAACAGGCAAGAATGCAATGTAGAACAGTTAGATCATATCATATCACAATAGAAAACACTTCCCAACTTTGTTTGAATGACTTCTTTTATTTCTACTCTCACCTTTAGCCTTTCCAATTAACAAGATTTATAGTGTGGACTGGGGAATCAATCCCTTCTCCCAAGCTGATTCAATTGCCCCGAGGTACATTTCCTCTAAGTTGAACTTGAAACCAAGTCTAGAAGCTTTTCAGATGTATAAGAGACGGTTTCCAAGGTTTCATTCACACCCTCAAACCTGTGAATGGTTGCTATGTTAGATCATCAATATTACTTGATTGGAAACAGGGTAGATGAAAAGAAAACTTTGGAGGCTATGATGATGCAATAACTTGAAGTTTGGTACTCATGTTCATATCAAACATGAAAGAAAAAGGCAAGGCAACTCATTAAGCATGCATGGCATTTGAAATTTTATAGATTTTTCTAAAACCATTTTTTTTATCAGCATATTTTCTAAAACTATATCTATGCCATGACCAAGAAGAAATGAAAAACGGGGCTTGGTTGGAATATCATACTCTGGAAATTTCTCTTTTAGCATTTTTGCAAGGCTAATGATAGTAGCACTATGGGACCAGCAAATGTACCTTCCCTTTGCTTCAGGGTACTAAAACAAAAATATATGAGCATTGCAAAGGCCATCTAAGTGCACAAAATTACATTGCTTCATAATTGAATAGTAATATTCAATTCCTGCAAAAAAAATATGATATAATAACTTAAAGTCATTAAATGAGAGATGATGATGATGATGATGATGATGATGATGATAATGATGGTCCATACCAGTGATCAAAGCAAATGCCATTGTAATGCTCAGAGGCATAGATGGCCCGAGAAATGGCCCAACCACGAGTGGTGGTATAACACTAATTAGATCTATATTATTCTCCTCTGCAAATTCCCATGCTGCCTTTTCTGCCAAAGTTTTGGAGACAAAATACATCTAAACACAAACAAGATAACACAAGCATCATACGCTGAAGTTAAGAATCACAACTTCACAGGCCTAAATTTTAAATAAGAAATTTTATCTCCAACATTTTCTGTGAAGTATGGGCCTTAAGAGTAGCCCCATCAAATTAGCTATGAAAGTAAGCATCTCAAAATGTGAGAATTTTAAACTTTTGGAAATAGTCTTGAAGGAATGGGTTCTGGGCTCTGGTGAGCCTCACTCTTCCTAGATGACTTAAGCCTAGTTCTTTGAGACATGAAAGACATCCAGAATCCCATGACAGAGTTAAGTGCAAGAGGCCTCAGAGATCCGTACGACTTGACAGTGGACTCATCAAACAGACTTACAGACATCCAATGTCATACCAGGAGTACTGGTTTCATTAGGATTGCAAATGGGCTGTGCATCCCAATGGGCTTTGGATGATGCCAATTTTATCCCCAACTGAAGCTCAAGCATAAGGTTGTGCCTTAACATAGTTTGCCATGCAACTCCTTCATAAAAGCACTTCAAATTTTCACCTTTGGCTGCCTCACTTTCAACCCTTTTACCAAATTAGATGACCAGTTTCACTATTGATCCATGATCACAAAATACCCAATATGTGTGCTATTGCATGGAGCCACCTAGAACAAATTTGGAGCTCAACAGGATTCAAACTTTAAGAGTTCTATGCAACATCTCTCTGAGTAGAAATGGTAAGAAGGGAATGAGATTCTAACCCATCCAGTCATCTTGGTCCTCATGATAAAATCTACATCACTTCAAGAGCTTTCGTCATACTTGGACAATTTACGTGGTCCATACCGAATGGCTGCAGTGGATGAGGTGTAGATCAGCCTCTTAACTGTTTTCGCCTTGACACCTGATCTCATAATGTTCAGCACCCATTAACAGTTGGCTTTATCAGTTCATTCTGCAAAGAACAAGAACATTATAAACATTAATTTTCAAAGTGCACCTTTTCTGCAGTCTGAACCCAGCCAACTATTGAGGCCCACTTTGGCCTTATCCACTCTCTATCTCTCTGTTCTTTTCTTTTGAAGTTAGGCCCATGCTCAAGAACACATCCTAACTAACTAGTTGGGATCAGGGCATGAGTTTGGAGGCCAAATGAGCTGCACTTGATGGCTGTGTTAAGGGCTGTTGAGAAAAACTAATAACACCACAAGATAGCCATGGGTGAGAGGAGTTTTGTAGTCCTTGTGAGGTATATACACTTGATGGCTGTTGCAGGGTGTTATTAATGGTTAAACAGACACCAACACAGCCATCAAATGCAGCTTATCAGGACTCGAGCTATGTAAAGATGTAATATGAATGAGGAAATAATGTTCCACATTGCTTGGATGAAGGTGTTTGTGGTCAGGTACCATTGTCCTTTGTTCAGCCATTCAAGGACAACAAATACTCAAAAGGAAATGATTTGTATTTTTTATGTCAACTCTAGGTACCCGCCCAGATGGGACGGGTTTGTTTGCTTGAAGGATGGGTTTTGGGATTCTACCACCTGTATGGGAATGGATAGGGTACGGTATTAGGCTAAACCCGACCCGCATAATTTTGTAAAGCATATAAACTTTATGTATTAGGTGTTGAATTTAATAATATTTTGAATTTTATGTGAAGGATAATTGATAGTTCATGTGTTTTTTACATGTTTTAATCAAATATCAGAATCTTTTTGTTTGTTTGTCTTATTTTACTTATTTATTGTTTATATATAATAAAAATTTAAATGTGGGCTCTAAACCAAACCCGTCCTACCCTTGAATGTGGGGAGGACAGGGTCAGGGGGGTTTTGCATTTTCATGTGCAGGGAGGGTTTGGATTCTCAAAATCCAACCCACTACAAGTTTTAGGGCAGGTACGAGTTGGGAGGTTTAGGGAGGCAGGTAGGGTCTAGAATTTACAAAACCCTCCAGAAACCCACCCCATTGCCATCCCTATTTGAACAAACTAAAGGGAGAACCTGATCGAAAAGATCGATTTAGCCTCCCTTGGTTGAAGGTATATTTTGAGTGGGATCATCTGGTTGCATAACCAGAGGCTCCTATACCTATTATTTGTAGCTAGAATTCCCCATTAATACTATGTAATGACGCTTTTTAAGCAAAAGGAGCATGAGCTGGAATGAGGGAGGATGGAAGCATTTAAGGGAAAGTACAGATAGACCATGATAAAAGAGAATATTGCACTTTATCAATGCATATGCACTTTATAAAGGAAAGTTGGAGACTAGTGGAGGAAAAGTGTGGATTGAAATAAGGATAACTAAAAGAAGGAATAAAATGATACAGAGTCCGTATTTAGCAAAGAGTAGGGATTAATTGCATGTTCTTCATCTGTTAAATCCAATTCCTGAAATTACATAGAACATGATTCTGATTCAATGTAGAGCTTTCAGATCCCACTGTCTCTGGGTAAGGCTCAGCTTATTTGCGCTGCCAATTTCATTTGGACTGGGGTAAAAAAATACATGGAAGTGCAAATAGGTTGAGCGTAGATTCTGGTTTACTTTTGTTTCAGATTTTTTTGTTTCCTTATCTGTTGGTTAGAAGTAGAATATGAAGTAAAATGATTTAGTCTCCACCTCGTATTGAAGAGAATATTGAAAGTAGAAAGAGGGTTATTTATTTAGGAATGAAGTAGCTAGAAAGCTTCTAACACAGAAGTAACTAGGAAGCAAGATGACTGATAGCCAATGGCAACTACATCATCCCTTCTCTTATGTGTCATAGATTGACTGATAGCCGTGGCAACTCCTCTGTCTTTCCCCTTAAGATAGAGTTGAGACTAACCCCAGCTACTGACAAATTTTCTTAAGATAAACTGAGCAATTACCTTCTGTGGTTCTCCCCCCATTTGTCAGGCTAATTCCTTCCCCCATTCCATTCTCACTGGCGAAATTTTACTTGGTGGCATGGTAGTTTGCTGCAATTCATCATTCAAGAAACCGTATTTTGGTTGGAGTCTGATCGGGTTGTTTACATTAAAATCAATTACTTTTTTCTGTTCATGAACCTTCAAAGCTCTAGTTGTTTCCGGTGTAAATATAAATACTTCCTATTGCTAGGGAATTTGAACACCTATTGATGATGAAATGGTGATTTTGAAGAAGAAAATTAGAGAAACTTCCTTCTTACCCTTTTTCGGTTTATCTTTGTTTTTGGCTACCGATCGCCGGGAACCCCAAAAAAGAAGTATAGAAGCATAACACAAACATAACAACTACCTGGTTCCTTCTACAAGAATCATTGAACTTTGATGGTTATGTTAAAAAAGTAAGAAGAGAAGAAAATCATCAATAGAACCCATGATCAATGACTTGTCATTTGATCTGGGATTTTTTGGTGGAATGTCTCTAGATAGAAGTTTCAATCTCTGGACTCGTTGCAAGTACTTTACAGGTTTCAGAAAAGTTAAGAAGGTAATGGAGTCTGTCACTCACCTCCGGGTCCTTGGATGAAAAAGCCACGGGGGTAGCGACATGGAAGACACCCGTGCATCCTTGTATGGCTTCATCAAAGCTTCCCTCTTCGACAATGTCGGCCTTCCACAGCGTCAGGTGGGTCTTAGCCTTTGGTAAATCTAATAGATGCTTCACCTTTTCTAAGTTGTCTGCAACGACAAGAACCCGAAACAACGAGTCCTCGTTTGATCAGTGAGAAATCAGTTAACAAAGATGAAATCGTAGAAAGGTTATTAGGGGCTAGAGATCAGTACCTGGATCGCGCACAGTGGCCTTAACGACGTAGCCCCGCACGAGAAGCCTCATAACAAGCCATGACCCGATGTAACCAGCTGCGCCTGTCACACATACTGTGGTTTCGGACTCCATGCTAGTTGAAAGGACGTGGGAGAAGGCCGGCAGAGAAGCTCTTTACAAGTAATACTAGACAGATAAAAAAAATGGAAATTACAGGCTGCATCCTGTTCTTCTTTTTCTTTGTTCTTTTGTACTTTTCATATTTTGCAATTTCCTAATTTTTTTCTTTGTTTTCTATATTTCAATTTTTTTATGAAATTCTAACAGCAACGGTACCCCACTGGAATCTAAAAGTTTGGGGTGGGTCTTTGTTGCAAATGAAAATTCAGGGCGTCAAGTATCATGTGGAAGTCTATAATTTATCTAAAAAATAGAAAAAAAAAAGGAAAATATCACAGATGACTCCAATTCAGGTCTGACTTTCTGTTTATTTGTTTGATTATTTATTATTATTATTATTATTATTATTATTATTATTATTATTATTGCTATAGATTTTAAAAACAGCCTCGGATTAGTTAATCGAGTGTTACATGGGGAGAGTTAGTTCCATTGTAATATATTGACATGTGGCCTTTGCATGAGATATAAGCAACTTGATTGTTGTTCCTCCTTATATGTACAAACTGAATATATACAAAAGAAGAGATCAGTCTTTGCAGATAGCTACGGTGAAGATGATCAGATCATTGGATCGGTTTATCTGCCGTTGCAAACTCTATCAAGTCTGCACTATCCGATAACACCAAAAGACTGGTAATGCCATGTAACTGCGCTGCTTGCAGTCCTCCTAAGAGAGCTCTTGTTTCGGCGTCGTAACTGTTGATGGCCCAACAAGGCTTCCCTTCTGATGCTGCGTATATTGGATGACGAACCCTCGTCCTGCATAACCTGTATTAGGATCAAATGTGATAGTGGCATGGTTGCTATAGATGGAATGATGGATAATGAACTGATCTGGTGGGCATGGAGAAAGGGTAAAAGGATGGAGGAAAATCTTATTCCTGATTTTTTTTTTTTTGGGTATAAACAAACTACTTTTCATTAAACAAAGGGGAATGAGCATTACAATCCGACATAGGGATGATCTATCCACGGAGCCAACCAGAGGGGCATAGCCTCTCTCATCGACCCTTACGAGCCAGCTTGTGGATAAATCCTTTGAAATTGGAGCCTGAATTAGGGTCTGATTATGACTAGGGTTCAGAAAAAAAGCGCTTTGCAAGAAGCACTCCTGACTCCTCTTATGCACGACATTGTTTCCGTTTGCACCGGGGAGGTGGTTGCACTTGGTCCATAATGTTCAACTTGGATACAGTACAAATACAAAGCTACCATCTGCGTTTATCTTCAAAAAAATTTCTGGGAAAATTGCCAAAAAATACTTTGGATGGAGATGAATTACTGCTCTCTTTCCAGAATCTGTTACAAATTGAAAGAGTTCGATTTTGTTAGGATTCGGCTTTGTGTTTTCAAAGTTACTGCCATTCCCAGACTTCAAAATAGCCCTGATTGAGGAATGGGCAACCACAGTAAGTAAGAAAAGAACAAAGCAGGGACACTTGTCAGATAGCACTGAGATGGTATAGCTAAAGAAAATTGGAACAAAAAAAGGAGAAAAGGTGTCGATGAATTCAGATTGGTTCTTCATAGAAATTGCCTCACACCGAATTCAGATTGGTGCTCTCGGTGCTCCACACCACACATCCCACATAGACACCTGTGGGAACGTGTTTCCAATACGCGGCTGGAATGGGCTGTGAGACGTATATGGGACACCTTCTGTGGAAAGTCGATACGAATTCCACACCAACCTTATAGCACGTTGCAGACATGTGTTGGGAGCATTTTTCTATGAATTATAAGAAAGAAATGATCCAGATGTGCGGGCTCCAAATGCTTGTGAGGTTTGTGTGAGAAGCGCAAATCCGAACTCTTTGCTGATACTGTCGGTGTTTGTCTCATTTTTACAGCTGATACTTTCTTAACTCTACTCTCCCCCCTTCACCTGTATTCGTGGGCTAGCTTCAACCATGAGTCTGCCATATTGTCCAAATGTAATCATGTATGAAAGTTGTTGATTTTGTTTGTTTAATTTTTTAAGGAGAGAGAGGGGGGGAGGGGAGAGAGAGAGAGTAAAAAAATTGATGGAAGTTCTTAGTGAATTATTTTGTCATTTTGTGAACTTTTCCAAGAATTTTCCTTTGCGGGCCGCCCGTGCTTTAGCGGGCTGTGTCGTTTTGGCACGCGTGGGCCTTGTCTGTGTAGCCTCGAATTCTTCAAAGGTCAGCTCAATACAAACCCGTGGCATGACTCAGGTGGGCCCATGTTGAGATTTTTTTACTTTTTTTAAGAGATGCATAATATTAAACCAGAGAAATATTTACAAATTTCTCTAGCCGGGGTATCCCATCTGTGTAAGAAAGATAAACAAAAAAAATCAAGAACAGATAGGATACTTTATGGACAGGAATATTAGTTACAGATACAAAACATAATTTAACAAGAGGTTTTTGAATTAAAAGCTCCTTAATCCTATTCAAAATCCAAAGGCAAGTTTAGGGAATTTCTGATTGTCACAAAAGAGCATCTACTATTTGTTTAGCTTTTGAAATAACATAAACTTTGTTGCAACTAGAAGAAGAAGCGTTTTCCAAAACCTGTAAAATGGCAAACATTTCAGCTTATATTACAGAAGAAACATTTGTAGTTCGGCCACCTATAATGTTAACACAAGTTAAATTGGGTTATAGAACTATGCAACCAAAGTTGAAAGAGGAATCATCTATTTTCCCTACATCCGTGAAAACAACAAGTTTTGTATCTTGTGCCATGATAAGAGTGTATTTCTTAGAAGTTGATGTAGTATTGTCAATAGAATTAATAATAGGGCCTTGTACTTGGAGGGGAGGGGGGCAATTGTAGATTTGGTTTATGTGTTGCAAGAGAGAGAAAGGATGTATAAACTTTCCTCTGAAACATTTCTCATTTCTAGCTAACCAAATAAAGTACAAGGCAATTGCAACCCAAGTTAAAATTTTCTTTGCTAAGAGAATGTCCTGAACCTGTTGAAATAGATTGTATATACTTGTTACCCAAGAATTTTGAAACCTATTTACAAAATTGATATTCCAATGATTGCCAAAAAGAACTATTTGGGTGTAGGAGCAGTTCAGGAAAAGGTGGGTAATTGATTCCTGATGAGATTCACAAAAGACATAGTTCTTTTGATTGTCCTCAAGATTGAGATTTTCTTTGACTGGAACATACCATTGACAATTCTCCATAAAAATAGCTTGAATCTCGGAGCAGAATCTAATATCCAAATGTGTTTAAAATTGAATTGACCTGATAATCTCTTTTTGATGTGAATTGACCCGAAGATTGAGGTAGCCAAATCCAGGAAACTAAGTTTGAATCTGTGAAAATAGGGGTTGCTTGAATATTGTGAGCTTCCCTAGGAGAGAACAGAGAGTTTATGAGGGTAGAGTTCCAGTGACCCTGTTGAAGAAGGTGGGAAACATTCATGTGCTTGATATTAGGGGCTAAGGGAAGAGGAATCCAAGAGAATGATTGGTTATTCTAAATCCAGGGTCGATGGGATAGCAGAAAAACTGAATTGGAGTTAACCAAGGCCCCCCATTTAGAGGCTAAATCTCAGATTTCTGGGCTGATGGATTTCTAGTAGATGGAACCTCTAGTGGGGATAGAAGAAGGAAAAAGGCTTTTGTTCTTAAGATATTTAGATTTCTAGATTTATAGATTTGAGCCTAGAGTTTATGTTGTTCGTTGATATATTTCCAAGCTACTTCCTTTAGCAAACTTTTGTTGAATAAAGTGAGATTTTTAAAGCCTAATCTTCCAACATTTTTGGGGAGAGTTAGTTTATGGCAAGCACACCAACGATAAGGGTGGGAGTTATGATCAGAGGCATTCCACCAAAACTGACAAAAAGTTTTTTCAATAAGATCGATAGTCTTTTTAGGGAATTTGACAAGTGGCATGGCATGGATGGGAGTGGCCTGAATGACTGATTGGATTAGGACATTTTTGCCAGCTTGTCTTATTGCTGAGGCTCTCCATCGATTAAGTTTTGCTCCCATATTTTCCAGAATGAAAGTTAGGTTTGCATGTTTGTTCCTGGACCAGAAAAGAGGGAGTCCTAGATGTTTGGTATTGTTTGGTAAAAGCTTCATGTTAAGTTGACGTCTGATCATTCTTTGAAGTCGGGGGTGAATGTTTTTACTACAGTAATATACCAGAGTTCTCAAAATTAATTAATTGGCCTGAACATTTTGGAAAGTAATGAGGATTTGGTTGAGATTATCAATTTCCTGTCTATGTGCTCTAATGAAGAGCATGATGTCATCAACAAAGAAACAATGAGAGATCTTCGATTCCTAGGAGGCGAGGGATAGGCCTTAGATTTTATTTTCCTCCTCAACTTTATACAACAATCTAGAGAGGCCCTTCATAGCTAAGATAAAAAGATGGGGAGAAAGAAGGTCCCCTTGTCTTAGACCTCTAGTAGGATAGAAGTGACCTTCGGAAATACTGTTGATGAGTACAAAGTAGGAAATTGATGAGATACATTCCTTAATCAGTTGATTGAAATCTTTGGAGAACCTAAGGAGGGATAGAACTTTTAATAGATAACCTCATTCTAGCCTGTCATAGGCCTTCGACATATCTAACTTTAGACCTATGTACCCTGGACCTTTCTTTTTGTACTTTAAAGAATGAAAAAGTTCCTGAGTTATAATGGAGTTTTCTACCATTTGTCGGTTAGGTACAAAAGCCATCTGGTTTGTGGAAATGCATTTCCCTAGAATAGGACGTAGACGGTTTGCAATGACTTTGGTTATGACTTTATAAGTGACATTGCACAAATTGATGGGTCGGAAGTCTTGAACTTTAGTACAGTCAACTTTTTTGGGAACCAGACAAATAAAAGTATGGTTGATTCTTCTGATAAGTTTTTTATTTGTAAAGAATTCCTGGACCAACTGTACTAAGTCTGGTCCCATCAACTTCCAAAAGTCCTTATAAACTAGAGCATGCATGCCATCTGGACTTGGAGACTTTAGATTTCCTAGGGAAAAGAGAGCTGATTTGACTTTGTTTTTGTAGGAGTGATAAAAAAAGAATGATTATCCATTTCTTTTATAACAGGCTCATTTACCTCGTCCAGGAAATCTAGATTGTTAGAGTTTTGACTCAAAAATAAATCAGAAAAATAGTCCACAAAAATTTGAGCAATCTCCTTGTGATCAGTCTTCCACACTCATTTTAGGGATTCTTAATTCCTTCGGTAAAGTTTCTCTTTCTCCTAAACTGAGTATTGTTGTGAAAAAACCTTGTGTTCCAGTCTCCTAAGTGCAACCAGGTTTGTCGGGAAGTTTGTTTCCAAAAGTTCTCAATTTTCTTAGTTACCAAATCATATTCTTTATACAGGCAAATAATATTGGAATATTCTTCCTGTTGTTCTACCTGTATGATCTGAGCCTCTAGATGTTTGAGCTTAAGCTTTGGATCAGTAAAGTTGGTTGCTTTCCAAGAAATGAGGTTCTTTTTTACAGAGTTTAATTTTTGTGTAATTCTATAAGCTTGATACCCTGTAATGGGAATGTTCCAACCGTCTTCTATTATTTGTTTGTAGGAATGATCAGTGAGCCACATTTCTAGAAAACGGAAAGGCTTAGGTAGGTGAGTTCTGGTTGGGGATAAATTAAAGATTAAGGGATGGTGATCCGATCCCCATTTGATACCTAGAGTGAGGCTGGCATTTGGATAGGTTCCTAACTAGTTAGGGGAGACTAAGACCCTATCTAGAGTTCGTTGAGTGGGACCTTTGTGGCACTTATTGGACCACGAGAGGCCACCTCCTTGGATATTCACTTCGAATAGATTATGATGGATCACAAAATTGCGATACTACCTAGAAGAAAGAGAAGATTGGTTAGAGGAAGTAGAAGGCTCCAAAGAATTTAAAGTGGCTGCTTCGTTAAGATCACCAATTAAAGCAAAAGGAAAGCTAGCTTGCTGAAAATAATCATTAAGGTTGAACTAGAATTGGTTTCTTTGATGTTTTTTCAGTTGTCCATAAATAAAACCAAGTATCCAAGATAAGAAAGAGTCCTAAATTTGAAATGAGATGTACCTAGCAGAAGATGACAAAAAGGACACATGAAACCCACTTTCCAGAGGTCTGCTAATCCTCCTGCTCTACCTTCAAGATTGACAGTGACGTAGTTAGGATAACGAAGGATATCTGATAAAGAAATAATTTTTTCTTCTGGGATCTTTGTATCGCATAAGAAAATAAAGTCAGGGTTAATATGGCTGACAAAGTCCTTGAGGCCCTGAAATGCCTTGGGACGCTCAACCCCTCGGCAGTTTCAACTGAAAACAATCATTGGTAGGGTGGGGCTGTTTGGGGCCAGCCACCTCCACCCACAAAGAAAAGAAAAAAGGGAATAGAAAAGTAGAACTTATTGAATAATGAGCTTCTGAGCTTTGGTTATCCTCAGTATGGGTTCCCATGTCGATCCTGAGTATACAGTCTATATGAGGATCTTCAGAAAGCTGATTAGGCCTACCATAAGTGGGCAGGTCTGGGGAGTCGGGGTTTACTAACAGGTGAGCAGTCAAATCGATTCTAGGTCACTTGCCTCTTGGGCGAGTAGAAGGACCAGGAATATCTTCAAAGAGTCGATTAACAAGATCTTGAGTAGACTCAACTTAATGATAAGTGGATGCTGACACAGGTAAGGTCGAAAGGGTAGAGGTGACTGGAGCCACCGAGTTTGAAGGAGTTTGTGGGGAGGAAGTAGAAACTAGTTGTTGGTGGTTTACTAGGGAAGAAGTTCCTTCAGTTGGATGGTTTTCTGGTTTGGGAGGGGTAGGTTGGGGAATATCCACAAAGTCCACAAAATGAGGATGCTTCCACGTCCGACGTAGGGCAAGTTCCGCTCGTAGCCAAGGTCCCGGTAGAACGACCTTGAGGGTCCGTTAAAGGTTGAGAACAACGACAAAATTGGTGTCCTATCTTACCACATATGTGGCAAACCCAAGGGAGGTCCTCATATTTGTAGGTGATCCAGTTAGTTACAGTGACAAAGCATCCAGTTCGAAGGGGACAATCCATAGAAATAGTTACTTTAGCATGAATGTAATTTTGGACCACAGTAACATTGCGGGTGGGACCTAGACATTTGAAGAGAGGACGACCCACATTTACAGCTAGGGATTCAAAAGGCAAGTCGTGGATTTGAATCCACACTTCAATCTCCTGAAGGTTCCAAGTGTATTGAGGGAGCCCTGGGATCCACGTTGACATAAGGAGCCACTGACCATTAAGCATCCAGGGTTCGTTTAAACGGACACTACCGTAATCCTCAGCAAAACGAAAGTCAGCCTAAAGTGGCCTCTATGGAAAGGGGCCATTAAAAGGGTTCTAGGGTCCAAATTCTAGAGGTCATAGAGCCCTTGAACGTCTTCAAACTGGTCAGTAAGACGGGGAAACAGTCGGCAAATAAGAGAAAGTTGCCACTTCTGAGCAACATTAGGGGGAAGAAGGGGAGGGATATTGGTTACCTTGACACCATTCTTCCCATTCCCTTGAAGCATGTGCTGAAAAGCTTCATTCAAAGCTTCAAGATTATCCATTTGGGAGAGCTCTAAACACAGGTTAGGAGGAAGAAAGGAATATAGGAAGAAAGAAAGGAAGAACGAGTAGAAGGACCTAGGCGAGGAGGAGACTTTGATAGGAAAGATAAGAGAAGGGAGAGAGATAGACAGCCAAAAGTACTTAAAAGACATGACAGCAAAACCCTTAAGATAACTACTAGTTAAGAAAACTAAAAAAGAAGCCTAGTTTTAACTAGACAAAGCGGAAGAGAATCAGAACAAGATACAAAGGAACAAAGAGTTCTAACTACAAGTTAAAATCAAACTAGAAGTAATAGGTGTCTAATAAGAGCAGAAAAGCAATCTAGGCAAATAAATGAAATAGTGTTAGGGATGCTTCTTGATTCGTAGGTATTTCGAGTAGTGAGACATGTTCAACAACGATGGATTCTTTCACTGCATGCATGGGTGACGGGTAGGTTGTCAATCCTTTTTCGATTTATGGTGAGATTACATTTTCATTATGGTCGATTACAGACAACTAGACGTCATTATAGCAAGGCCTCGAGGCAAATGAGACTCTCTTCTGATTAACTGAAGTTCGTCGCAACCTTGGAAGCCAACATCAAACCGAAAGGAGCACTACTTACTTTAATAGTCGTTCCCCATGCTGAGTTATGCTAGGCCACAGGCCGGGCCATTAAAGGCACATAATCATGTATTTTAAAAAATGAAAAGAATAATGAAAATCTTAAAATAAATTAACAAAATATACAAAAAGTTGGAAAAATAATCTTAAAATTTTATTTTATGTAAATTTTAATATATACAATTGTTTATATATGAAATTAAAAAAATAATTAAAATAAAAGCCTAGCATGCCCTAGGGGTATGGCTCGGGACGCAACACGGTCGGTTGCTATGGCAAGAGGCTAGGCCCACAGGTGGTGCCATGACCCACTTTAGAGCTCCTCCAGGCTCTAGGGTGCACTCCCATTCAATTTATGTTAGAGTTGTAATGTAGGCTAGCACAACCTACATTTTCATAACACCCGCATTGTAGAAGGCCGTGCCCGCACAACCTATAAAGTTTAGGGCTGGGCCCAACATGAGCCTGACCCATAGTCTGTGGGCCTTGGGCTGGGTTAGGCCAGCCCACATTATTTCATTTTTAAATTTTCATTCTTTTTCTCACTTCACTTCAAAAAACAATTATAAAAATAATAAAAATTGAAGGAAAATGACAAATTCAATTATTGCAATAATAATTTGAAAAAGAAATCCATCTTAAAATTTTATTCCATATGAATAATCAATTCATATAATAAAAATATAAAATGATTAAATGAAATTGAAAAGAATGCTATATAAAATTGAAAGGAAATACAATGGAATTGAAAAAAAAAATACAAATAAAAGGTGCAAAATTTGAAAATTTATAATAAAATAAAAATCTTAAAGCCTTCAAGTTCAAGTCCCACTTTCCTCTTCTTCTTGTGTGTTACATTTGATGATGTGTCATATCTTTGTCTTCTACTCAATCTTCTACAGCCAACCAATCTTTCAAACGTTATCCAAAAAAACAAAACAGTCTTTCAGACAGATGCACTCTAAGGTTGCATCTATCATTTGGCTTCTCCTCTCATCTAGCTTTGTGTTTCTTGCACTAAAACAAGATTCCAATGTTACCATTGACACCAATGGAGTTAATAAATCATGTGCCATGCAACAAGTATAGGATAATTATTTTCCTATGCTTTCCACTACTCTAAAATATCAAAATTTTCTATTTTCTCACATATAATGAAACTTAGAAAATAATTTTGCAAATAAAAATTAAGTTCACTAAAAAATGAATTTGATGTAAATGAAGATGAGGAAGCATTGCCTCTACTTATTAAGGACCACACCTTAGCTTTATGTTATGTGGTACTACTATTATGTTTCATAGGTTGCACTAAACCCACTTTTTTTAATTTTAAGTTTATATAAATTACACATACTAAATAATAAATTTTTAATTTCTTCTTTTTTGTTTACCTAGATCTGTTTGCATATTTTGATTATATGCACTAACTATTATATTTACACCTAATTTTATCCTAGGATCTAATATTGTAACTAAACAATATAAAGGAGAAATATGTTCCTAATACTTTTTAAATTTAATTTCCATTTGTTCAACAATATTTTTAAAATATTCTCCATTTCTATATTTTGAAAAACAATCACTAGTTATAAATAATTGATTAAATAAAATATAGGAAGTTGGATAATAAATACCAGAATAAATATTTTTAGAATAATTAAATATTTTTGAAAATTATTTTATACAATTTCATATTTCCCAATCAAATTCAATTATCATATTATTTGACATTCTTTAATTATAAAAATTTGATATAATTTCTCTATATATTATACTAATTTCTAACATAGTATAAGTGGAATTCCAGTTGTGTTGGACATCGAACAAAAGTTTTATATTTTTTTCTATGTTGATGACATAAATTTTTAAAATCTTGTTTTCTTACACCTGAAGATCTAATATATAAAATCTAATTTCTAATTTTTGAAACATGTTTTGATAATATTTAAACCATCCTATACACATAAATTTAAAATATGACAAGCACATCTAATTTGAAGTAATTTCCTTCTAAAATAGGTTTTAATTGAGATTTTAAAATATTTATACCCTTATCATTAATTACTAACATTATCAAAAGTAATTGAAAAAAATTTTATCTTCAATACCATAATTATGTATGTATTTAAACTATATTTTTCAATAGCTAAGCCAATATGTGACCATTCTAATCTTGTAAAACTTAAAATTCTTTTATGTAAAACCAATGTTCATCAATAAAATGAGAAGTTACAAAAATAATATAACTAATATTATACTTAGATGACTAAACATCTAAAGTAAAAGAAATTTTAGAAGAAAGATTTGTCAAAGTACAAATTAAATATATCTTATAAATATCAAAAATTTTCAGAACATCGAATACAGTCGTATTTTTGGAAATTTTTCTATACACTAGATTAAGTGTTGTTTGTACAAATATTTCAAATTTAGTATCTTCAGCTAATACAAATGGTTGTTCAGCATGAACTATGTATCTAACTAATGCTTATATCTTTTTTTCTTGTGAATAATGAAAAATGGAAATTAATGATCCAGACCCAACCCCAATTTGGGTTTGGATTGATTCATTTTCATATTGATTAACAGGTTTTGTTAATATCTTCTTAAATGGCTAGTGCCACCACTCCTTTAATAAATAAAATCACTTTTACATTTATTACAAATTACATTAAAGCCCTTTTCGTCTACCTCCTTGGTGGTAAAAAATTCCTAAACCTAGCTAGGTTTTTGTGTTAGTGCTTTAGAATTACTATGCACAACATCAACTTGGATTTGTTTAGTAGCAGAGCACTACTTCCAACATCAGTAGTGCTATCATACTATGACTGAGACTCATCAAAACCAAAGGAACCAAAGTGAAAGGGGATCTGAGAGGAACCAACTATTTTAATAAATATTAAAATCTAAAATTTATAAAAAATCCAACCTGGTAATTGTACTTCCATCCTAGGAGTCCAGTTTACCAATTCGTTATATCAACTTGAATGCAAAGCTTTTAAGTCTCCCAAATTTCCAACTTCAACTAGACACACTTGATGAAATGATCAACCTCATTTTTTGTTGAAAGTTGAAAAAAGTAAAAGAAAATTTGAGAGTATATGAGAGTAGACTATAGAATAGTATGAGAGTATGAGAATGAGAGATCGTATTTGATTGAATGAAAATGGTTGCTATTGTTATGAAAATGGGCAAGTGTTAGGAAATTTGTAGGGGTTAGAAATAATTGAATTAACCAAAATTCCCTTCTAAACTAGTTGTTTATAGTTGTTGAGAGGGGTATTTTGGTTTATTTATCACTTTAGTTGAAATGTCCCCCTAAACTAACTCTTTATAGCTATTAGGGGCATCTTAGTCATTTTTGTACCCACTTTGGTAAAATACACAAATACCCTCAAAATAGCTATTTATATCTGTTAGGGGTATTTTTTCCATTATACCCTCTTATAATGACTAAAAAATAACTATATTTGGTCTGGGCCATGCTAAGCTATGGTGTGTGCATGTCGCGGGCTATGCTAGCATGAGCCCACACAAGTCGTGGGTTGTACCATGCTATGGGCCAAAATCCCTTGACCCAACCTAGCCTAGGGGATTGGGCTTGTCACTATAACTGGTGTTAGACAGTGTATTCCCTTAGCTCTAATCAAATTGATGCACAAAAAAATTATGAATAATACAAGTACATTATTGTTTCATGACCAATTTTGATGTATTTTTGTGAATTATTCTTTAAAATGGACACTTATAAGACTCGTGTTAGTTTAGAATGTTCTTAACCATTAAATAGATTTGGGGAGTTTATTTTAACAAGGTTGACACTAGTGTGTTGTTGAAGTGGTGGAGTATCTTGTCTAAGTTGCTAGGTTAGACCCTAATGATAGCCAATGGGTGTTTGGAAGAAGCATTGTACCCAAACCAATTTCTATTTATGCCCTGAACTTTGGAGATAAATAGGCAAAACTGGAAAGTTGCACTTAACTCAGACATGATTATGATACTACACTAGGTTTTGGACTAACTGTCTTTGATATGCTAAATAGTGTGATCTATCAAGGGTCAAATATTTAGGCATATTGGGGCATTTTAGGAAATTACTTGAATAGATGATTATAGTGATAGGATTGACCCCTTTGTCATATAAAGCGAATACTAGGGTTTACACTCTCTTTTTAATGAAAACTTAAACTGTTGGTAGTGGATTTCAATTATATTTAAAGTCTGATTTATAAAATGTATTTATATGTTATATTATTATTTTATGGTAAAAAAGTTTACAAAAGGTTTTAATTTTAGAATCCATTTGAACAAAGAGTGTGACACTATATTTTATAGTTAGGGAAGAGGTCATTCTCTATGTTGAGAGGTTAGGTATAGGAGACCATTATATAGTTGATTACTTGATGAGTTTCATCTTACATAAGTTTATTATCCTTAGACCTCCATTTATGTTTAAATGTTGAGTCCAAACTGAGCCCAAGTTGATTGAGTTAGGGGTACATTGCCCTTAGGTAATGAATTCAAACTAACCTCTTTTATGGTAAGGTTGAACCCTTATGGACTTGTATGAAACCTTCGTGGGTCCCATACCAAACAATGTTAAAGCTTATATGGCCTTGTAATGCATAGGAAAGTGAGACATTAAAGAAAATGATCCTAAGGCCCATTATTGATATGATTAATTAAGTAGGCACGTCATGTGACACCAGGTGAATTTGGCTTACGGATATTGGTATGGAACAACCATTCTTCTGATAAGATAGAGTTTATCTGATAATGATAAACCCTGATCCAAATCTAATTTGAATTCAGCTCCTAATAGGACTAGAGAGTGTTCTATATAAGGCAAGATAGGGATGGGACAAACTATGCTATTTACAACTCTCTTTTTCTCTTCCCTTGCTTCCCTACAACCCTAGTTCAAACTAGCCCTAGTAGGGACTGATTTCCTTCAGTTCCAAACTGAGTTTCTAGAGAAAAACATCAGTTCTAAGAAGGCACATACTGTTGCATAGATCCCAAGAAAGTTAGAGGTTCGTTCATGCAGAAGCTATGTTGCTAAATCGACTTCACTTCACTGTTGCACCATCTTCAGTGGGGTCTGACATTAGGCATGAACTACCACTTTGAGAGTTGTGTTTATGGACTTCATATTAGATATAATTAGAAATTAATTTGAATTCAAATATAGTCCGGTTCAGTACAAGATCAATCCTAAAATTTTAGATTTCAAAATTATCAGGAAACCGGTTACCGAGTTGGGTTTGAAAAATTTTAAAAATTTGGCTAGCCACTAAATCTGATTCAGCTATGTCTAATCTAATTTTTAACCCTTCCAACAACTGGTGGTTCGTGCCGACTGGCAACCCAACCCATTTTACACCTCTAATTTATGACATATCAACCACGAGGGGCAGAGCTAGGGAGGACCTAAAAACCCCTAATTATATTACATTCTTTTATGTATACTTTCCCTCTCCCTCTTCTCCCCACCCCAATGGTTCACCCCCCTTACGCCCTAATGGCCCATCCATATTCCCCTCCCCCTAGTGCCAATCTAGGTTTTGGCATCCCTCATAAAAAAATCTTAGCTACACCCCTATCAGCCACACTCCCATTCAATTTCTATATGTATGTGCTTCTCTAGTCTAGGATTGTAAAGCACTAAAGTGTTCCTCTTCAGCTATTTTTATCTATAATCACACCCATCAAGAAGGAAATGTTGCTATTGATTAGCTTGCAAATAAGGATTGGGAGTGCAACAAGAAAATGCCCCATTCTTTTCCATCTTTCCTTTCTTGTCCTTCTAGACTCTGCTAGTAGGGTGCTCCCCATTCGGCTTAATTTCTGTTTATACAAAAAAGAATTCATAAGGGCATATATTCAATTTTGGGAAATAGGAGGGGGAAGTTAGTTAGGAAAGTGGTTCTCATTGATCAATTTTATTGAATTTAGTTTTCTATAAGTTTTGGGTGCCGTGGTAAACTGTTTTTCCCTTTACCCATCTCCCAAGTGGATAACTAACTTTCCATGTGGTGGAAAAATTGACAATTGTAATAGAACAAATGATCATTTAATAAGACACCCCCTATATTTTATCATATTAATTGATGCATCCCTATAGTTTGTGTATTACTTAAACACCCCTTATAGTTTTCATCCTTCTTACTCAAAGCTCTTCCTCCTCAACGAAAGTATAAAATTACCGGTTTAACCCTAACATCCATTAGACCATAATCCTTCTTTTCCTTTTCTTATTCTTTGGTACTTCTTGGCATTCCCATCCTTCGCTGCATTTGAACTCATAGGACTAGTACTATGGTCATTCCTCTTGTACTGATTTCCTTCATGGTCCCCAACTCCCCATGATGTTCCTTCTGATCTCTACTCTTGCTCAGACTCCTAGTTCTTTGTTTCTCTTGCTCTTGCTCTCTATAAGATGTTCTTCGTTTCTCTTATCCTATTCCTTATCTTCTCTTGCTCTCTATAATCACAATCATAGTCTTCATGTAGTCTGTGGCGGTCCCTCTTCCTCTCTCTTTCTCTCCTTATTTCACGATCCCTGTCAAAGTCCCGGTCCCTATGTCTATTAATATCATGTTTTCTGTCCCTATCTCTGTTCCACCCACCATGATAATACTTTGATGAACCCTTGTTTCTAATCCATCCATAATTTGTTCATCTTCTTCATTTTCTTCTTCCACCTCAAAATCGTCTTCTAAGCACTTCCTCTAGGCTCCAATGTTTTAATTGATTGAAGAGTCCAACTTTTCTTAATACGTAGTAGCATAGCAATATCACAAGAGTAATCTTTAGTCAAAAGTTCATCAATAACCTTGTCCACATGAGTCATAGCAAAGCATCCATATCCCAAGTTTTTTTGAAGTTTTGGGTAGTCATTGTATAATGGCTCTAGGTATTGGAATACATCAGTACCTATCCCAATGAGATACAACTAGAAGAGTTTGGATCTCCTGCACTCGGCTTCGTATATGCCAAGGTGCACTTCCAATCACAACTTTGTATGAGTCTTATTAAATGAAATCTTCCTCCGTTATTTTCTTTTTTTTTTCATTATATAAATTAATCTTAAAACAATAAAAAATAATTTTAAAAAGTATATTTAACATTCAGTTGGGGAGATATGATGGTGGTGAGGATATTGTAGAAAGTTCAAGCATAAGATGATCATTTCCGACATTGTCTTCAAGAACAGATGGAGTGATGCCAGTTCCTCTGACCTGATGCTCTTGAAATTGGAGATGCTTAGCCTCATGTCAACCAATAGATTCTCCAACAATTCCATCTCCCATCAATCTCCAACACATCTTAGCCTTATGGACTGATGTCACAACTGCACAAGTAACCACATTAATCTTCAAAGATGGGGCTCCGAAAAATGAGCATATTCGCTACATTGAGGACATGGAGAGGAAGAAATTCTTGGAGAGTGGAACGATCTTGAATTATCACAAACCATTCAATTTCCAATACATTTGTGCTTCCTTCCACTTCTGATCCCCGAAGCCAATTCTAATAGCACGTTGAGAAAAGGGTTTAAGCAGGGAGAAAAAGAGGCTCTAATACATTTTTTGTGCCTCCCTGGCTTTAGTGGCAATCATCACTGTCTTTAGTGATAGTTTTAAATGACTGACTTTTTAGGGTATTACTTTTAACAACATTTATCATTTAGGCCATGTTTGAGAGTGATTATGTTAAAAGTAAGTGTTTAAAAACAAGTATTTATTCGAATAAGCATTAATGGCCCGTTGACCCGGGCAGTTGAACCATTAACTCATTGAAATTTTGATTGTACAAAAATTACAACGAGTCAATCAGAACCAGATCAGCCGTCTCCTTCAATTCCAAACCCATTTCGATCTCCTCCCGAACTTCTGATTGAAATGTTGAAGACAATGAACAGTCGATAGGGCCTAATCTAATTTTGGGCCCTATCATAAATCTTTTTCACTTTCAAAAGCCAATCTCTTTTTTCAATTTTACTGGACTCAAACCTCAAAATGAGTATTATCAAATTAGTAAAACTGGAAATGATAAGAAAATATAAAATAAAAATACAGATTAGTACCCTGTATTTTGGGCCTAGTCTAATTTTGGTTCCCAAACTTTAAGGCCTGACAATTAAGTATTTGAATTTTTAAAACATGCTAATTTAGTACAAAATCGTCGACCGTCGTTAAATTTCATGTAAAAAGATGCAAATATCTTCCGGGTGTCATCTAATTTTCTATATAAACCATCCAAATGCCTAAATTTGACAACCGATTTATTCAGCTCGTTTGGTGATCTGTTGTGATAACTCAAACCAGAAATTTCAACTAAACCTGCTTCTAGGGTCAAGAAACTTCGCCTCTCCTTCCTGACATCCTCTACTAACTAGCCTTCTCTCATTGACCTTCCTTGCTGTAGAATGCACAGATTCCTCACTGAATTTAATAACAACTCAAAGGCACCCAGTGGGGGAGTTCAGTATGAATCCATAGTTCCGGTCACTTTACGCCAATCATATCCTGATTCCTGAGTGCTGCTAAGCTCTTAAAAGAGCATGTTTTTAAAGAGCTTTGCATTTCGATATTCTATTACTGTATTAGATTTTTAGTTTTTGAAACAAGGAATTTATATAATACACTATTTTCAGAATTTCCAACAAATACATAATCATTTAATTTGTTTTAGGTCCTAGCTTTGCATATTTGTATTTCTACATATTTGTATTTCTAAAGTTTTGCATACAAAATAATACAAAATGCAAGGTTTTGCATTCTATATATTTGTATTTATACTCCTTCTAAACTGAGCCATAGGTTTTGGAAGATCCACATTTGCTAGACACTCCCACACTTTGAAATATTTTAGATTAGGCACATGACCTTTCTACAATTGATAAGGGATTCTACCAGACTTTGTTTAGAATATGACAAGTAGATAAGATAGTTTCCTCACATGTTAGAAATAAGCCTGAGCTAATTAACAATGCATTCATTGTTTCTTTAAATGTTTTCTTTTTTCTTTTTACAAGCCCATTTATTCAAGGGTGTAGGGTATTGTAATTTCATGAATTATGCCATGTTCCTAACAATATATAAGGAAATGAATATATATATATATATATATATATATATATATATATATATATATATATATATTCTCTTCCTCTATTTGATCTTATTCTCTTAATTTTCTTGTTTATTTGATTTTCTACTTATGTTTTGTATTTTATAGACATTTCAAATGTTTAATCTTTAGTATCAATTAGGTAAACTCTAGTGTACCTAGAGTTCTCATCAACAAAGGTAATGTAGTAGTGGTTTCCTCTATTCATTGTATTTCTATAATCTCCCAAATCAGTGTTAATTAATTCCAGAAGTTCTAACTCTTTCTCAAATTGTTTAAATGGTTTTCCTTTTGTGAAAATTTACCTCTACACAAGTTTTACATTTGTTAAATTCAGAATTTTCTAGTTTTGAAATTAAACCAAGTCGTTTCATTCTTTTAATGTAGGCAATATTCTCTTATTCCAATCTACCAGACCATAAACTAATAGACTCAATAATATAAATAGAAGAGGAACTAATCTTTATATTTAGTACATATCCATTACAATTATATCATTTTCTAATAAATTCCCCACTTTGTCAAAAAAAAAAAAAAAAAAATTGTGCCGGTATTCACAAACCACCTGCCTAGGTCTCCAATAGTCAATGTTTACCAATTGGCATATATGTTTTGTAAAAGTATTTTTATAAAAGTACTTTCGTAAAAATGCTTTTATAAAAGTACTTTTGCAAAAGTGCTTTCCTAGAAGTGCTTTTATACTTTCGTGAAAGTGATTTCATAAAAGTGCTTTTATAAAAGCACTTCCATAATAGTGCTTTCATAAAAGTACTTCCAAAAAAGTGTTTTTATAGAACTACTTTCGTAAAAGTGCTTTTATAAAAGTGATTTTGTAAAAGTGCTTTTATAAAAGTGATTTCATAAAAGTACTTCCATAAAAGCGATTTTATAAAAGTACTTCGTAAAAGTGCTTATATAAAAGCAATTCCATAATAGTGCTTTCATAAAAGTACTTCCATAAAAGTGCTTTTATAAAAGTACTTTCGTAAAAGTGATTTTGTAAAAGTACTTCCATAAAAAGTGCTTTTATAAAAGTAATTCCGTAAAAGTGCTTTTGTAAAAGTATTTTCGAAAAAGTGCTTTCATGTAAAAGTACTTTTGTAAAACTACTTTTATAAAAACACTTTCACAAAAGTAAACATACATGGCAACAGTTTTATAGGTAGAGTTTCCTCAAAGAATGAAATGAGCAAGATGGGGAATGATTATTCTTCATGCTGCAAGCTAGTCAATTTCTGTGCTATGGGGCTGATATTTCATTCTAAAAAGAATGTGGCCCATGGTAAGAATTTTGTAACTAAACACTCTAATGTTATTCATTCTTATCCATTTTTTCTTAGAATGAGTAAGAATTAAGACAATGAGGCCCAGAGCAGTGAACCAAACATGCCCTAAGCTTCTCCTAAAGGCTATGTATTCAGTTAAAGCATCTTCCTAGAAGTTAATTTGAACATTACCATTCTTCTTCCTACCACCGGAACAATTTTGTAGTTGTCAATGGATATAGCTTCATGTCCTTGACATGTTCATACTTACAAAGCCAAAATCTGTTGCCACTTATCTCTTTAATTGCTCCTGTATTTACCACCCACTCTCTTGCATCAACTATGAGATTTACTTTAGATGCAACAACAATTACTTCAGTCTTGGTTAAGTTAGTTTAAGCCTTATTTGGTTTGGTCTTGTGGTACTAAAAGTTTACTGCACGATGCCCTATTTTTCCACAGACAAAACAAGCACCACCTGCAATTTTCTTAAGTTCTTTGAGTTTAAAATGGTCACCATTAATCTTGCTATAATTAAGGCTTCTTGGTAATAATTTATTTTAGAGGTTTTCTTGGTCTCATTTATGTTTCCATTCTCTACAACGTTGGCCTTGGAGGTAACCTCTAACGTCTTTTCCTTCTTGTCTTTTAAACAATTGGTTTCTTCATTATTGATTCTTATAATTGGGTCTTTAAGGGAGGATTCCTTATTTTTGTATTTGAGAGAATTTTTGCATTCTTTCCATATGGGGGTAAATTTTCAATTAAGGATGCAGCTTGAAAAGTTTCATTCATTTTACTACCTTCAGAGAGTATTTCGTGCACAATTATTTTTTAATCATGCATTTGATCCATCACAAATCTAGAAAATTTGCTGTAGCATATTTCTTAGGCCTACATCGTTGATTTCATATTTTCTTTTCAAAGCAAACCAAATTTCTTTAAAGGTTCGATATGTACAATAAACATTAAAGAAAGGTTTGAATTGTCCTCAAACATATCTATTATCCTTTTCAAACACATGATTAATTTTAATTCTATTAGGTTTATGTACTAATGTACATAAGTCGATTCAAGGGATTCATTCAATACATAGGTCATAATCTGATTTTTAAGGAATATCATAATTTTCTCAAACCATCTTCTATTACGGTTACCATCAGATAATTCAAGTTTAGAAAAAAAACAAGCTATATATGGATTTTCATAATAGTAATTGGTTTTAAGATTGATAGAAAAAAATTCTATAATAATACTAAGATAAAGCAAACCTATAGCGCAAATGGCCAAAGCAAAGGCAAGATATACTAATATGAAATCTGATTATCAATAAATGATAAGTAGAATGCGAAAAACAAATCAAATCTAGCGCTCAATTTAGCATATATGCCTGTGAGTCAGTAATGTAATCAACCCTACAAGTAGAGTGTGAGGAATATTTATTGAATATATATATATCCAAGCTAAGTTACACCAAACGCCGTTGTCCTTAAAACCAATTATGTCACTCTAGGATAAAACGATGCCGGTGGTCGGTGTCCAAGAGATAGACCTGACAGTTGGGTTGGGTTGGGTTCAGGTTGAGTTAACATATTTCAGTTTGGTTAAATTTCTGGCTGGGTTGTCAAATGCTTGACCCTAATCCTAAAATGTTCGGGTTAGGGTTGACCCATGGGTCAATTCAGGTCATTTTAATAAATAATTGAAAATTTAAAAAATAAAAAAAAATTGTAAAAATGTCAAAATTAAAGGAATTAACCTTAAAATTTTAAAAATAAAATAAATAAACTTGAACATTTCACAATTCAAAGAGTAAACAATAAAAAGTAAAGACTAAATAGTAAAAGTTAAAAAGTGGAAATTTCTAACAATGCATAAATAATCTCAATTAGACCTAACAATCGGGTCAACGGGTTGACCTGTGACCCACCCAACCCAACTCAACCCAATTTTTTTTTTTGAATTGGGTTGGGTCAGGCCATTCTCAAATTCAGGTAGCTAAATATGAGACCCTAACCCTGTTTTTTCAGGTTGGATTGGGTTGGGTTCACAGATTGCTCACAGTTCGAAAGAGGTGTTTTATGACTAGGAACTACAGACCAAAACACTATTTATGTTGAAATGCAAGAGGTGAGAAGTAAGAGTGAAAGCTCTACAAATAAAAATTGACCGGTGTCTAAGGAAGAAGGAGAAGGTAAAAAAGAACTTTGTCCAACAGTCATATTCTCTATGACCATTTTGCTACTTGTTGTTCTCATGAGAAAATAAAAGGTAGCTTGTAGCGGTGGCAATTCAGCGGATTGGGTTTGGTTTGGTTTGGGTTGAGATTCAACTCAACCCATCTAACCCGTTAAGTCATTAATAACCCAGCTATATAAAATTAAATGGGTTGGGTTCAACCCAAACCCGCTTTAACCCAATTCAATCCACCCAAACCCATTAATCTTATATTTATTGACTTAAAAAATAAACTAACTCTCTCTTAACAAATAAGTTGGTCATAGTCGTAATTATATTTATTATTTACATAAGTGGTGAAGGTTCAAATCACATTACATACATGTTATTTTTACACAAGCGCCAAAGCCATTTGACTATGTTTGGATTTTGGGTTTGACCGAACCACTTAGGTTCAAACCGGTCAGACCAACTTGAACTATCTAATTGGATTGTCTTCGAGCTAATCACATCAAGGGTGGTTGAACCATTTAGATCTAGATCGGTCCGGTTGGACCAATTCAGTCAATGGTGGATTGACTTGGACCAGATCATATCAGGTTTGTGCACGGGTTTGGGACTAAATTGACTGATCCGAAATGGGTCAACATAAGTAAAACGGGTCGGTCCTGATTCGGATCAGGTTGTGTGGATATTGGTCGGCCAGACGGTCGAAATCGGGCAAAGCACGTGGACACTGAACCATCCTGTCCGGTGTATATTTCAGATTTGGGTTCACCCGGATTGGTATATGTAGGATCGGGTCAGATCATATTGAACTAGTCTGAACTCGAGTCAAATTGATTCGGATTTATGTTGGGTGAAGTGTATTGATTCAAGACAAAACTAAATTTAGTCAATAATTAATAGAAAGTTAATGCATCAATTATAAATTATTTAATTCAAATGAAGAAAATTAAAAAAAAAAGCTAAGGAATTAATAATTATGTCTGTAATGGTTAACCCAATGGTTATCCACAACCCAACCCATTTAAATGGGCGGGTTGGGTGATGTGTTGATCACACAACCTGCCAAATAAATAGGCGGTTTGGGTGGGCTAGATACTAGGTGGGTTGGGTGGGTTCAGCGGGTTGGGTGAAAAATTGCCATCCCTAGTAGCTTAGCGCACTCTCTCTATATGCCTTTAAGACAGTGGAGTTCCCCTCCTGGTCTATGTGGAACTCTAGTACTTTCCATTAGGGGTGAGCATTGTTTGTTTAAAACCAAAAGACCAAACCAAAAATTTCAGTTGTTTTTCAGGTTTGAAAATTTGGTTAAGAAAATATATGAATTAATTGAATGATCATATGTATTGAAATATGACTATCCAATGATCATATTGTGCCAAAAATCATAGAAACAAGAGAGGTAGGATTTCAAAAATTCAAAAAACCCTAGTGTTGAAATCGCACATATGAGAAAACTGTTTTTTTCTCGTAGGATTGATTGGGTTCTTTGGACATTGAAAGATTAGATCTTTTTGGATGAATTGAAGTCCAAAAATACAGATTTTAAAGTGTTCACACCCAAGCTTTGAATCCTCTTAGTAATATTGCAACATGTTGAAGATGGTGCAATTCTATGTTTGTAGTCTTGGATTGCTTCTCCAGAAAGTACAAAAATAAAGGACCAACCTTTGTAATGTTTTTGGGTGATTTTATTAACCCAAAAGAAGGCTGGAATAATGCTTGAACCAACAGATATCGACTCCTGTAGAATGAGGTTCAAAACCCTATTTTAAGTGTTCCATATTGAGGGGATCGAGTTCTGCAAATAGAGAGAACAAAACATGATTTGATCCCCTTTCATTCTTCTCTATTTATAGACTTGGGAGGGCTGCAAGAGCCCTTCTAATCTATTTACAACTCCTAATTTAATTAGGATAAGATTAGAGAGAGAGAGTCCAACTTTATTAAATCAACCATTAGATTAGAATCCTTGAACGAGTTAAACTCATAAAATCCTAGTTTTACTAAACTTGTCTAGCACATACTTTGACTAGAACTTTTATGCAAGACTCTTCATTAGAGCTCTATTATTTTTTAAAAATATTTAAGAGATTACAACTTATATGGTGTAGGGCCCACAACTTAACGGGAGAGTTGACGTGTCACATGCTTTATACAAGTTAGTGGGGCTTAAGTAATAATTAGCCATTATAGGCTAATTCGACTTTAGCCATTATGTGTTTAAGTGATCAGGCCCATTAATGCTCAGTTCGTTTTCTCTTAATTCTTATCTCTTAAAAGGAATCTTACAAATTTAAGAGAAAAATGTGTGTTTGTTTCCTCTTATCTCTTATTTCTTAGAGATGAATGTTTTGTTTTCCAATGATACATGCAAAATTCAAACAAAAATTTTCATATATTGGGTTAAAATGGTTATTTAACAATTTTCAAAATTTAGAATTCAGAATTCAAAACAACATTCTTTGTATTTAGAATTCAGAGGAAAGAATTCACAAATACCAATATACCTCTTAATGTAATTATTACACTTTCAGAAGTCAGACATTTAGAGCAAACAAACATGCCCTAAGTGTCCAAACAATTAAAAACACTTGGAACTTTACCATCCCAAAGGCCTAAGTCTATTGGTTCAGCCCATTATGTGATAATCAAGTCAAAGCAACCTAATTAATCACTTGTAATCTACTGTTATAAACACTAGACAATATATTTAGGCAAGGACTTTTTCCATCTTTTATCTTTATGACATAATATCCAATTTACAACACCATTGGATCCTTCAATGAAGAATTGGATAATCCTACTACACATTGATCACGAGTTGACATACCATCCTTGAATGTCCCAACATACCCAGATGTTTGATTCCAGAAAGACTTTTCACCGGATGGTATATTAAAGACAAACAAATTTAATACTCAACCCGATGCCAATATCAAATCTAGGTATTAAAAGCAACACCTAGTTGTTCCACCTATCATAAAGTCCAGAACATGCTGGGTTTAGTTCAATTTAATGTTTCTTGTAAACATTCATCTTCACACCTTAGGTCACAACCCGAGCAACTGAGACCCACTGCTCTACCTACTACTTTGGGTAATGTAGGAATAACAACCTTGTAAGGATGGACTTTTCTAAGTGTATCCACTGATTGTGAAATTTTAAGTCCTTATTAAAATAATCATGTGGCCTCATACATAATACCTATGTGAACTAAGGGTATTTAATAAAACAACCCGATAACACATGAAATAAATATCATTTTATTAATAGCAAAAGTATGTACAATACATCAGTTGGGGCTGAGGTCATATACACCGTCTAACAAATACATATATAATATGTATAATATATACTATATTGTATTATATATTAAAATATATAATTTATTATATATATATAAAATGAAGAAATCCGGTTTTAACTGAAATAACCAAAAAGCGAATAAAAAAAGTTCAATTTCAGTTATTTTGGTTTTTCATTATTTCAGTTTTGCATTTTTTTATTTAAAATTTCGGTTTATTTAGATCGGTTTGTAATTGAATAAATTGTCGCTCACCCCTACTTTCCATAACTCAAGAGGACAAAAGACAAGAGTTAAAGGCTTGTAAATTCTAAAAAAACAGAGTAGACAGAGGCACAAAGGAAACTTAAAAGGCATTAAAACAAACACAAAACAGAGGAAAAAACTTAATTGATGATTTGAATCACAAGCAATAAAACTCCAACATACCTTGAGTGCTGATCTTAGATACAAAAATATAATAATGGGATGAAATTCAAAAAAGACATCGTTAGTAGGAGTAATTTAAGTATAGATTGTGATTCCCTTTTCACGCTGGACAAGGTATAATAATGGGATGGAATTCAGAAATCAGGCAGCCCAGATACAAAATATAATAATGGGATGAAATTCAGAAAAGACATCGCTAGTAGGAGTAATTTAAGTATAGATTGTGGGTCCTTACCAACCCAAGTTGAAACTCTAGAAATCAGGCAGCCCAAACTATATATTATTGTTACTCAGTCGTTTTTCTCTTTCAGGAAAATGACTCAAATTGTACCTGTGGCTTATTTCAACGCTACTTCCAAGTATTGAAATAGAATGATAGTATCGATGTCGTGCACTGATAAAAATGGAAACCACAATAACAGAACCCCCAACTCATTTGCACTTCCAATCACTGAATTCTTTCAGCATACGTCTTAATTGTTTCTGCATCACAAGGAAAAGGGGATGCAACAGTCAGTTTCTAAGAAATTCCATTACTAAATAAACCTAATTTTCAAGGTGGTGTTAATGCCATACACAGAACCGGTTTGAATTGTTTCTCTGAGCACCTCTTGTCTTATCTCGATGGCTTGTTTTCTGGCTGCTTGATCTCTCCTCTGTTGTCTTCTCTACAGACACCATTTTCTCGTAACTCGACCGTCTTTTTACTGGATGGAAGATCTTCTGCTTCTTGAAACAGAGCCGGAATTTTGTCCGAGAAGGTCCCCACCTCCACTGTAATCAAGCATTGTCAATACAAAATCGCACAGGTCTACATTGCACCGTATGTGATATGTAATAGGTGGGTTACCTTCCTTTCAGATCTCGAGCTTCTTCTGGAAAATTCGCTTTGATCTGAATAATTAGAACACCTCAGTTGCCGAGTGTAGGCTAGGAGTTGCGCCTTGCGATCGTTCCCATGCGTCACAGATATCGGAGGCCTGGAGGTGCGTAGTTTTCTCCTGGTTAAATTGCCGGAATCAGAGGTACAGGGACGTCTTGTAGGCAATTCAACATATACAGTGATGATGACACCTTTCTTGTTGGGAATCTTCTTCCTCTTCTCCTTCTCTTCTCCTCTCTCTTCCTTACCCATTGATAACCTCTCTCAAGAACTGGACTTGGTAAGGAGGGTATTCTGCAAGAAAACAGTGCATTAATTGCGCTTTCAGTTACAACAACACTAGTTTCTTTCGGCACCTCATCTCTCTCTCTCTCTCTCTCAATAACTAAATGTGTGTGCATCAGTGTATCGCCTCTAGATTTACGTCTTAACGTGACCAAGTTTATAATAATTTATGGTGTAGAGCCTATTTGGGTTACCAACCCAATAACATACTTTGAGATTGCCATTGATCTACCAAAAGACAAAGCAAATAAGTGATTCAGTTCAGCAGTTAAGCCGTTATCAGAGACCCCTTAATTAAGTATATTGACTTTTCAATATTGAATACTTAAAGTTGCATAATATTCGAGTGGAATTACTATTTGGTATAGTGCATCAATTCCTGCATACATATAACTATGTTAAAATGGTCACGGTTTAGGTCTGGTTGGAGTGGGCAGGTTGAGTCTAGGTTTGGGCTACCCAAGGACTGGGTCGAGGGCTCGAGGCAGAACCAAATCCAGGACAAAACCCAAGTGTCCAGGCCCAGACCCAGATGACAGTTCGAAATTACAAAAAAAAAAAAAAAAAAAAGTCCTATACAAAAACTTGGATTTTTCTTTGTTTTGGTGTTTGGTGATATGCACCAACTAATAGCTTCAAGTCGGTGGTTGGAGAATTAAATCCACATCTATACTGGAACGAACCAGTTAATATATCAACTAAGCCACCTTCAGTTGGCATACAAAAACTTGAATTCGACCTCACCAAATTGCACATATAACAGATGAGGAGGACCGTTCATCTTTATGACCAAGGTTCAAAGTATGCTGTATATGCAAAAATTGTGTATCCAGTGTTATCAACCATTGATACTCTTTCTTTTCACTTTGAAAATTTAAATGTGGATGTATTAAGGTTTTCTTTGTTTTTCAGAATGTCACTTGTCCGAATAATTGCACTTATCTAGGTAAATGTTTCTTGGAAAACACTTATCTGGATAAGTTCATTTATCTATATTCTTTTAATTTTCAGGTCAGTTATATAACAAACTTGTCCGAGTATACTTTGTAAACTTCTCGCCAGGTGGGAAAGTTACTTATCCACTTGGGAGATAGGTACCATGGAAACTAACTTTAGCATGGGGCCGAGACCTAATAAAAAAAAAAAAAAAAAGAACATTGTAAAGTTGGTCAATGAAGATCACTTTCCCATTGACCAACTCCCCCCCCCCCCCCCCTTCCCTTATATTTCTCAAAAAACGAGCGGTGCCTAAGACCAATATCAATGTTTAAACCTATTAAGAAATTATTTAAGTATTCACAATTTAATAATGAATATGACATTGAATATATAAAATGGAATTTTAATAATGAATATGACATTGAATATATAAAATGGAATGGCAAAACAAGATTCATGTGGCCGAGCCTATATAGATAAGACAAGGCTTAAGTGATGATGTATTGATGGGCTTGGACCTAGGTTTCTGATTTATGACTGAACTTGGATTGGCATAAAAATAATCCGATTTAACCCACCCAAGTTGCAGCCCAGTGTCCATGCATCAAAAAATCATTTCAAACTTGCAGTTGTAGTAGTTAAATTGATGAACCGAAAGACCTATTGGTTTCTCATTTAATTATTAAAATAATTAAATAATAAGATTCTTAAAGATATTGTAGTTTACCCAACTTTAGTTTTAGCCATTAAAGAGTATATAACCTCTTCAAAATCTTATTCACTAAAACACAAAGTGATAAGCTTTTTAGATCAGCATCTTCAGCTGTTATCAAATGGGCCCTTAATCTATTTAAATGGTGTTTGAAACCAATGCCATTTCCTGAGAGGCGATTTCACAGAAATTTTTTTTTTCCAGTACCACTGTTGTTGTTACTACATAGACATTTTTCAATGCTATGTGGCAGGCTTCTTTTTAGGAGTTTGGGTTTTCTAAACTTTATGTAGTAACCATCCACTACGTGATACGTGCTCCATTAGATGTATCTAATGCAAATATGAGAGACTGAGTTTTACATTAGATCTGGTTGTTTTGTTTCACAGTATATAACTACAACTGCAACTTGGGCAAGCTTAACCCAAGCCCGGCCCAACCAAATCTAGTTTTTGTATGGTTTGGGTCTGAGTTAATTTTCAGGTTATAGCTAGGCTGGGCTTGGCGTCTTGGCCTACATATTTGACTTAAACTTGGGTTTTGATATAACTTTGGAGTCCGTAGGCTTCATCATACTCCCTGGGTTAGATAAATCTTGTCCTTGAACTTGAGGTTTCGCATCTATCAAGCCCATGCTTGGCATGATTTACATCTTCAAGTTCTTCCTTGCCCAGTAGGATCTCAATGATATTTCAAGCTGTGCAATAGGCTTAAGGAATCAGATGGCACAAGTCCAACCCCACTCGAGTCTGCCCAAACAAATATATACATATATGTAAGGCTGCCAATTTTGACCCCGACTCACATGGCCCATCCAACCCACCCATTTGATAACCCACCCATTTGAATAGTGGGTCAAGTAGGGGGGAAGCCCTTGCTTCACAGGGGCAAAATAGAAAAATGCCATTTAAAGATACAATAATAAATTATGTCATATTTTTTAAATAAAATAACTATAACTATATTATTATAAATAATAAATAATTATAGTGGGCTCCAATCTGGTTTAGAGTTGTTAATAAGTCAGGACTAACTAGAACCAATTTTGAATCAATTATTTAATTGGGATCAAATAATAGAGCTGATTATATTGAAAAGAAAAGTTAAAATAATATTAATTTATTTTTATTTTAATAAGTTAAACATTTTTAACCAATATTATCTTATTTATTATTTATCAAATTTACTATTTCAAACATGAAACATGATAAAAATTATAAGAAAGAAAAAATTATATTTTTCATAAAATATTTGGTTTTGGACTTGAATCAATTATGGACAGGTAAGAACGAGAATCAATCCAATAATTAATCAAGACAAAATCATGGAACCAAAACCATTATAATTATGTTTAGTCAATTTAGCTCCATTAGGATAGACCCAATCGATTGGTTCAACCTTAGTTTTTCTTAAATAAATTAATAAAATAAATAAATAAAGGTTTATTGGGATGGGACTGGTATAGGCTATCTCAAATTAGTACCAACCTTTTGATAGCCCTAAATATGAGCTCAAGGGGAGAGAATAATTTGTTAGTAAATTATTTCTAAATGAATAAATAATTTAGTAAAATAAATAAATAAATAAATATTAAAATCTCTCTCAATGTCACATCTCCTTTATTTTACTAGTTTATTTTATTAAAATAAATAACTTATTTATTTATTTTAAATAAATAAATGTTTAGATAATAATAATAAAATGAATAAATGAATAGATGAAAATTGAGATTAAGAATAGGAGAAGAGAGAGAATCGAGAAAGAAGAGGGATGGCATAATCGTAAGTAATTGTATGTGGCACTCCTGTAATTTCGAATGCCAGACTCAATTATATAAGGAGGCTTATCTTATATGTGGCATTCCTGTAATTTTTGAATATCATAAAAGCAATTACATGGGAAGGTAAAGAAAGTGCATTTGTCTTATATGTGGCATTTTTATAATTTTTAAATATTATAGAATCAATTATATAGGGAGGAATGTTTGTCTTGTATGTGGCATTCTTGTAATTTTCGAATGCTAGAGTAAAAAAAGGTGGGAGAGGACAGAGAGAGAGGGAGAAACACCTATTAATAATCTAGACCATGCCTGTCAAGGCAAGAGCAAATCACGTGTCAACCTCCAAATGCCATCGTACATTTTCCCAAAGCTTTAAGTACATAGTTATAGATATTGGTTGAATGACCCATAAGGGTTAGGAGAAAAAGGGTTAAGGTCGATTGGGTCAAGAATTACCCATTGACCCTCTCTTTAAGGTTGGATTTATTCTCTTGAAACCATCCCTCTCTTTCTCTTTCATGTCATTGGTCACCCCTCTATGCCTCTCTCTCACCCAGATCTTTGTTTGAAGTCAACCACACTAATTGTCTCTCTTTCTCTCTTTCTCATGTCACCAGTCATCCCTCTCTACCTCTCCCTGGCCTAGATCCTTGTTTGAAGTAGACTTCCTCTCTCTCTCTCTCTCTCTCTCTCTCTCCCTCTCTCATATCTCTAGTCACTAGGGCTACAAACGGATCATATAAGCATACCCGGATTTGTGAAAAAATTCGGAAGCCAAAGGTGTCCCTCTTCCATTGATACCTTATGATATTTATATACAAACGATGGAGTTCCTTGCTCCCCAAAACTTTCTAAAAACAAAAAGGTCTTCCTAATCCAAAAAGAAAAGCAAAACAAAAAGACTTCATATCCGGGACTCTCGCGAGTCTATCTTTGTCCAATACTCCCTCTCAAGGTGGTGCATGAGGATTGCGAATGCCCAGCTTGAGAAGGAAAAAATCAAACTGTTTTTGTCCGAGAGCCTTTGTGAAAATGTCGGCAACTTGTTCACCGGTACGTACATAGGAAGGCGCAATAGTGTCGGCTTGGAGCTCATTGCGAATGAAATGACAATCAACTTCAATATGTTTGGTTCGCTCATGAAAGACAGGGTTCGCAGCAATGTGCAGAGCAGCTCGATTGTCACAAAACAAGCGTATAGGTTGAGGATGAGATATACCCAAAGACGACAGTAGACCTTTCAACCACTTCAATTCACAACTAGTAGTAGCCATTGACCGATATTCAGCCTCGGTAGAGGACCGGGGGACAGTATGCTGTTTCTTAGTCTTCCAAGAGATGGGGGAATGTCCTAACATGACAAAGTACCCAGTAAGAGAGCGACGAGTTAGAGGGCAACTCGCCCAGTCGGAATCACAATAGGCATATATATAATTGCATATCACTATCAGAACGCAAAAAATATTCCTTGACCAGGACGTCTTTTCAGATAACGAACCACACGTAATGCCGCATCCCAATGATCAACACGAGTACACTACATAAATTGAGCCAGGACATGGATGCAATAACTGAGCTCCGGTCGTGTAATGGTTAAATAAATCAAACGACCCACAAGACGCCGATATCGTTCAGGGTCATCCAGGAGTGCTCCGTCAGCAAGGGCAAGTTTATGATTCTGAGTAATAGGAAATGGAGCAGGTTTGGACTCCAATAAGCCAGTTTCTGTAATAATATCAAGTGCATATTTTCTTTGGCAAAGAAATATCCCCGATGATCTGCGAGTCACTTCGATGCCCAAAAAATATTTAAGAACACCCAAGTCCTTCTTGTGAAAACACCGGTTCATATACTGTTTAAATTTGTGTATGAACTCCGGGTTATTCCCACCAACGATTAAGTCATCAACATAAACCAGGACGTGCAAGACAAGCCCATTCTTGCGATATGTAAATAAGGAATAATCGGAATAGGACTGTTCAAACCCAAAAGTTTTCAAGGCAACACCTAACTTAGAGAACCAGTTCCGGGGGGCTTGCCGCAAACCATACAAAGATTTTTGGAGTTTTCATACCTTTCCAGTCTCGGAGGCCGAAAAACCTAGAGAAGGTTTCATATAGACCTCCTCATGGAGATCACCGTGCAGAAAAGAATTGTGGACATCCATCTGATGCAATTCCTAATGTTGGGCCGCAACAACTACTAAGAAGGTTCGAACTGTGACAATTTTAGCCACAGGGGCAAAGGTCTCGTTGTAATTAAAACCTTCAACTTGAGTGTTGCCTAGGACTACCAACCGTGTTTTAAATCTTTCAATGGATCCATCAGAGTTGTACTTGATTTTGTAGACCCATTTACACTCGATTGCCTTTTTTTTCAGCTGGGAGGTCTTCCAAGGTCCATGTCCCATTGTCTTCCAAAGCCTGTATCTCTTGGTGCATAGCCTCGCGTCACCAAGCATCAGTCATTACCTCAAAGAAACGAGTAGGTTCTCGGCCTACAGTAACAACTGCCAAGAAATGTCTGTGTTTCATAGAAAAATTATCATACGTCACATAATGAGTTATGGGATAAGGGGTACCTGAGGATTGAGATGATGCGGGAGAAACAGCGGAGGGGTCTAAACGACGAGCAGAGTGTGTGACAAAGTCCTGTAAATAGCTGGGGGGCCACTTTTCTCGATGTCTGCGGCCTAATAACTTCGTTGTGGGCTGAGGAGCAGCTGGAGTTTCATTATTTCTGCAATCTGTATGGCTCCTTGTCTCATCAAGAGGACCTGCCTCCTCATCATTACACATGTTCTGATGTCCTTCTTCATTGATCGTGTCGCTCCCCCTGACTTCTATATGAGGTGACTCAGATACTATGTCAGGAGACGTGGCCCAAGGCAACCCAACATTTTCTTTGCCTATGGGAGGACTGGTTACTGAGGGTTGATGTTCTGGAGTGGCAAAGGGAAACTCGGCCTCACTAAACACCACATCTCGTGAGACGAAGTAATCATCAAACTCAAGATCGTATAATTTCCATCCCTTTTTCTCAAAAGGATACCCAACAAAAACACATTTCCTACTCCTAGCGGCAAATTTTTCACGGTCCCGAGTATGCGAAAAACACAAGCAACCAAAAACTCTGAGATGTTTATAAGAAGGACTTTGTCCAAACAACATCTCGTAAGGTGTTTTACCACCAAGAAGGGTCGAAGGTGTCTGGTTAATCAAGTACCCTGCGGTCAAAACAAACTCACCCCAGAAATTGATCGGAAGATGTGCTTGAAACCTGAGTGCTCTGGCCACATTCAAGATATGACGATGCTTTCTCTCCACACGACCATTTTGTTGTGGTGTTCCAACACAGGAAGTCTGAAATAAAATCCCTTGCTCGTCAAAATATGATTTTAAGGATTTAAACTCTGTTTAATTATCACTTCTCACCACCTTAACCTTCTTATTAAATTGTCGTTCAATCATTGCACAGAAATTTTTGAGTGTTCGACCAACTTCACTTTTTTCAGTCAGCAAATAAATCCAAACCACTCGAGAATAATCATCAACAATTGTCAAAAAATATACAGCACCGCAAGATGCAGGTACTCTATAAGCACCCCATAAGTCACAATGAATCAATGCAAAACAATCGGTCGCTTTATTGCCGCTTTGAATAAAAATATCTCTAGTTTGCTTTGCCTTCAAACAAACATTACAGGTTTTGTTCTTACTATTATTGATATTAAGAAGCAAACTAACAATTTGATAAGAAGGGTGTCCCAATCTCCGATGCCACAAATCGCATGATCCAATTCCATATGTCTTGTAAGTACAAACCGGCGCCACACCCTTGAAGACATAGACCCCATCAAGCTGTTCACTCGCACCGATCAGAGTCCTCGAGATGCGGTCCTGTATCACACACAACTTATTAGTAAACGTCACAATACAATCAGTGTCACGAAGTAACCGACCTCCTGACAATAAATTACAATTGAGTTTTGGGACAAATAATACGTGCAACGATTTAAAATTATTTCCAAGTTAAACAGTGCCTTCTTTCACGACCTCAATGTCCGCATGGTTGGGTAAGCTAACAGGACAAGGTGCAACATCATAGATGTCGATGAGCACATTTAAATTCCTTGTCATGTGATGTGACACCCCAGAGTCAACTATCCATTCAGTGGAGTAATTCTTACCAAAGAGTTTTTCATTAGTCCTGGTTTTGTAAGCATTAAGCATGCTTATAAGAGTCTGCCATTGCTCATCATTAAGCCCGTTTAGTCCGGTCCTATCTTCGTCAGTCACAACTGCATTAGCAACCACCTCACGCCCCGCTAATGACTGAGCAGTATGTGCCTTTGTCATACCTCGACCACATTCGCCAGAGGGTCCAACAGACTTACTCAAGCTCTCATCGTTCCTATCGTTGTTGGCAGCCATGGTGACCGATCAGCAATACCCACTGTGACCGATCAACAACACTACTTGAGTTGAGCGACTGATCAGTATTGTCTCTAATATAATTCTAAGGTGAAGTATCAAGAAGTCAACGCTGCAGGGGTTTCGACAATGGTGCTAAAAAAGTTGGTTGATTCTTCGATTGTACCCAAGGAATGGCTTTCCCTTTCCCTTTCAGTTGGATTATTTTACTCTCACCAAGTTTCTGCAGAAGCACAAGAAGTCACCTTCTCCAGTTTCTTTTCCGGCAAGGAGAGCAACAACGAAAACCTACAAGAAATCATATTCCCCGTCGTCCACGCTGCTGCAGCTGATGAAAGGATGAATCCACGCCACAACTGCCCTGAGAGAGGAGATCAAAGTGATGAGTTATTCCGGATTGACCCTACCGCAGTTGAAAGGATGAATCACTACCATGATCGCCCCCGAGGATTAAACGATGATCACTTCAGTATATCGACAGAACTGAAGCTGCACGAAGATCCCTGGGTATTAAAGAAGACGCTGACGATAAGCGACGTAGACAACCTTTCTCGGCTTATGCTGAAGAAGGCATTGGTTCAAGCTGACGTACTCCCATTCATGGAAGGTCAGCAGGTGGAGGTGAATAACGGGGCGGACACGCGGGTGCAAATCAAGGATCTGGATACAGGTTCGGAACACAAGTTGACATTGAGAATGTGGCCTGGCAGTCGGCGGTTCCTCTATGCCACGGCTGCAGCGACGACACCCAGCAATCGACAACTCCTCTTCTCTCCAGTTGACAGGCAAAGTCTGTGAAGACCATAATAGTTGAAGTCTCAAAGATAACAAGCTGTGGTCGGATCAAGATCTGTAGCAATAACTGTTGGTTGCGCAGTGAATAGCAACGGCTCTGATACCATAAAAATTTTTGGAAGCCAAAGGTGTCCCTCTTCCATTGATACCTTATGATATTTATATACAAATGATGGAGTTCCTTGCTCCCCAAAACTTTCTAAAAACAAAAAGGTCTTCCTAATCCAAAAAAAAAAAAGCAAAACAAAAAGACTTCCTATCTGGGACTCTCACGAGTCTATCTTTGTCCAATAATTTGATTTGTTAACATTTGAATCCGAATTGGATCAAATCTATAAAATATCCAGATTATTTCAATCGAATTTGAATTATAATCAGATATTAAATAGTATAAATAAATTAGACTAAAAATGACCAAAATATTATATATTATTAATAAGATGAACTAAAAATGACTTTAATAATATATTTTATGAACAAAATAAATTGAAAATTACTTCTATAAAACTTGAACATATGACAATTTAGTGAAAAATACAACAATAGCACAAACTTCAATGATAAATATAATATAATTTTTAACTACATATGATCACATATATTTAAGTCGGATCGAATCGGATAGGGGAATATCCATATTTGATCCAATTATAAACAGATCGAATTTGGACCAAGCTTAATAGTATCAGATTCAAATTCGGATTTGGAATCGGATAATCAGATACCGTTTGCAGCCCTCTCTCTCTCTTGCGCACTCAAATATTTGATTTGGATATAACCACCACACCACCACTCTCTTCCTTACTCAAATCTCTAGATTGAAGATTTCAATCTCTATTATCAGAAATTTCAACGACTAGTGTTCCAAAGTTGTAAGTTTTGCAATTTGAACCTAGAATGTATATTTTACATCCCCATGAGGCTCTACAATTTATGTAAAAGTATTTTTGTAAATTTTTATCTAATTGTCTGAGATATTTTTTGAAAATTTTCTGAAATCTTCATTAGATGCAATGTTTAATTTTTGTTTGAATTTTTTTTGAAAAAATTTACCATTTTGTTAGTTGGTTTGCAATTTTTTTATTTTTTCTAATATGTGTTTTTTGTAGTTTCTGATTTTGTCTGAAATATTTTTTTTTTGAAAAATTAATCATTTTCTTGTTTTTTTGCTATAAAATATATTTTTTGAATTTTGTATCATTTTATGCATTTTTGCAATTTCTGTTTCTATCCAATTTTTATATTTTTTTGAGTTTTTTTGTCTTTTCCAATTTTCTTGTATTTGTTTTTGCAATTTCTGATGTTTTACATGAAATGTATATATTTTTATCATTTTCTGTATTTTTATGTCTTTTTAGTTGAAATATATATATATATATATATATGTGTGTGTGTATTTATCTTTCTGTAATTTTCTACAAACTTTTACATTTTTTGAATTTTTATAATTTTCCCGTATTTTACATTTCTTTGCTTTTTATGGGTGAAAAATTGAAACTTTTTATGTTATTTTAGTTGAAGTATACAAATTTGTGTTTTTATGCAATTAAAATAGAGAAGAATAAAAAAAAAGGTCTAACTTGAATTAGAGGGTCAAGTGGGTGGATTAGTGTGGGTCAGGCTCAACCCACTCTGACCCACTCTCATGGGTGGCAAATGGGTTACAGGGTCAATATGGGTGGGTTGGTACTCAATCCACACCCAATCCAACTCAATCCACCCATTTTTCACCCCTAATGCATGTATGTATGTATGTATGTATGTATGTATGTATGTATGTATAAAATATGTATATGTATAATTATAAATGAAATTTGTATATAATTTTAACCAATTTTACTCCTAAGTTCACCTACAAAGCCCAATAAAAGAAGACCATACAAAATTATATTTATAAATTTCAAACCCAACCAATCTACCCAAGCCTAGATTGATCCAACTTGAGCCTGAGCCGAGCCCAAGTTGTATTAGTTTAAGATCAAGTAGGCCTGGATTGATAAACTCGGATTTAACCTCGGGTTAAGCCAGATCCAAACCCGAGGTTTGCACTTTTAAGGTAGGGCCTGGGTTGACCCTCAACTCGACCCAACTGGCCCGAATTGCACCCCTACCAGAGAATAATTGGTTAGACTCTCTTCTGACACTTAGAAATCTCCTCCTTCCATTGGATCATTTTATTTTGGGGGTAAATTTGAACCAAATAAACTGTCACGTACTCTAAACCCAAAATTTTCTTTTTTCAAAATTAAGTGTAAGTAGTTTGTTTTTGCAAATTGGACTCCATTTGGATAAGTTATTATTTTTGAATTTTGTGCCATGGAAAACAGAAATTAAGCAAAAAAGGTGTTTTGAACATTTGGTATGACTAGTTTCTTAAACTACAATAATCTAAAGAAATATTTGAAAGTCCTAGAGCACAAATATTAAAATTAAGTGTTTATTTGAGGAATTGGGATATACTTCTCACAATGACCTCATGAATATATCACATCGTGCATTAGGAACATTTCCCATAAATAATAATACATATAAGTATGAAAAATGTCCCAATGTATGATGGGATATGTCTGTAAAATTGGTGTGAGGCACCATGTGTGAAGAGCAGATCCCCGTCTCCTATTTGGGAGGGCTTTCAAGCTCAGCACCTTTGCATTGTATTTAAATCCTATTTGATAAAAATCCAAGAAACCAAAAATAGACTTAGATGAGCCCAAAAATGGATTTCCCGGTGAAGCCATTGTAGGTAACTTATTCAAGATAGTTTCTCAGAATCAACTCTTTTCAACAGTTTTTTTTTTTTTTTTTTTTGAACTCTGTCAACACAGCTCAATTATTGCAGGAACTCTGCCAAATGGGCTTGAGGCTTTATGCTTTTGCCCTTTAAAAGCAGAAATCCTGGAACATGTCCAAATGCAATATAGCTCTATTAATAAAATCCTTTTTCAATATTACCTGGTCCTGTATTAATAAAAATATGAACAAAGTTTTAAATTAAAAAAAAAAAACAAATAAATAAACATATATAATCATTGAATTTCCAAAGGGAGATTTTCAAAATAAACAAATAAATAAGCATGTGTATCTTATATGCTACTTATTAAGTGAATGGATTTCCCTATTATTAGGCAAGGAGGAGCCAAGGATGAACCCAAATTTCTCTATTCCATATGTTGCCCTTAGAATAGAAAAAAAAAAAAAAATTATGTGATGGGATTTTGAGGTTGAGTTGAGGCCACGCACTTCTCTTTTCCAACATCCACTGCGTCGTCCTTACTCTGCGTCTCTGCCCCAACTCTCACTGGTGCATTTTTGCATTACCCGTGTTGGCCTTGGGTTACCTCTTCCTTCTTTTGTTTGATGCTTTCCTTTTTTACTTGATCTTTTTTCCTTTTGGTTACCTTTTTCTTCTTTGTTTCATTCTTTCCCATCTCTCATTTTCCGTTAAAAGTTCTACATGTCCAATCCATGTGCTTGTGTTTGCGGGAGGGGGGACAGTTCTAGATAAGCTCTTTTTTTTGTTTTTCCCTTTTAGGCTGTGTTTGATTATAGTACAATCTTGTTTGTACTAGTACAAATGCATAGGAGTGCAAATGAATAAAATGTAAATTCTGATTTAATTTTGTTTTGGGTTTTATTTCATTATGTTTCATGTATTATTTTACTTTGTTTGTAATGCAATCAAACAAAATAAAGCAAAATTTGAAACAGAAATAAATCAGAATTTGCATCCAGATATAATTTACACTACCATAATTTTGCATTAGTGCAAAATACACTTATTTGCACTGCAACCAAACACAGCCTTATTAAGCTCAGTTTGGAAAGAGTACAAATACACCTTTCATAATACAAAATACAAGGCTCTGCAATGTCCATATTTGTGTTTGTGTTCTTTCAAAGTAGGAAGGTTTCAATGTTGTCAAAGAGAAAACGAAATGGGTCATGGTTTAATTTCAATTACTGGTTAATCTGTTGGTTAGGTCGTTCAGGCTATTATTACAAGGATCATGAACGGCTGAACCTGAAGGCTCACCAGGCCACTAGTAGGTCCAATCCGAGCCTGAGTTGACCCATATCCTGCAATTTTATACGGGCTGAACCTGGGCCCAAAACTTTAGGCCTTTTTGTTTTTCCGACTAAGCTTAGGCGTAGCCCTTACCCCTTATATGGTCTGAGTCCTATTTGATTATATAGAGACATGATACAATTTTACATAGATACATCATACATATAAAGATGTTTGTCAAAATTTAGTAGGAACTAATTGTCTACAAATCTGGGCCCAGATTGAGTTCGAACTTAACTAAAATACATCAAATTTCAGTGTGGGATGAGCATAAATTGGATAGGTTGAGCTTGGCGTTGGATTCAATCCAGGCTCAGGCCATAGGTTCAATTATTAGGGCTGAACCTAGTTTGACCTTAAACCTGGTTCATCCCGCCCGACCGGAACCCCGAGTCAAGAGTACTATCAGAATTGATTATTCACCATTGCCCCTATATGGGCTGTAATTCAAATTTTTTGGCATAATACCACACGTTTTTTTTTTTTTTTTGTGAATCTGGCAACAATAAATTCTTCTCCAAGGTGAATTTGAAGCCATTAACCGCATCTCATCTAAAACTTGTCCATTTTACGAGCCACGACTCGATTGTAGTACCAGTGATTTTATCCTCAAGAAGAAAAGTTAAAAAGAGTAAGGGGACTCACAACTGAGTTAATCAAGGACATGGCCCAACAAATGGTACGTGAATGTTGTAGTAAACTGTCACTATAAAGTGACCAGCTGATTCATTAATGGTTCCACCCAAGAACTAATTTGGGTCATGTCAACTGTCAACCAGAGAGTACGTAGGGGAACTAATGCAACCATCTTTCTTCCTCAGTACCATCAAATTGGTCATTGGCTCAAATTAAAATGGTCCCACCCCCATAGGATGCTTCCTATCCAAAAAGCTTGTGTCCACCATGTACCCTTTTGATTCATTACCTGACCCAAATCTACAACTGAATGACCCTAGGCGTCTGCATACATTCACCCGATTCTGCTCAGCTTTGTAGCTACAGTGAAGTGGTGGACGTGTATGCCACCTTTCTGTACACTCTGGGCCCTGGTAACCACTGAACCCGGCCTATGAGACAAGCACTCCAGCATAAAAACAGAGAAGCTGAGTTGTTCCAACTTCCAAACGTCCAGCCGTACATAAATTATAAAAGCTTCGATGTTCTTTCTCAGGCTATGGGTTTCGCAATCAAAAGGCATGGTGCTGCTGGGCTTCAAATTCTTTAAATGCCATTGGTCCTCTACATCAATTGAATAATATGTCCAAGTACCAATGTACCATTTCTTTTTTGGTTGGTGGTTCCACTGTCCGGTTCGAACAAGTGGCCTATTCTGATAAAAAATTAAAAAATAATTAAAATATAAAAACAGTTAAAAACTATTAAATGGGTCAAATGGGTCAATGGTTTAATCGCCTCCAAATCATTAAATCGTTAACTAATTCAACGATTTATTTGTCAAGAGTTGGGTTTAGGGTAAAACGGAATCAATTGCCTAAACGATTTTTGGGCTGAATAGTCCAACCATTTGAATCAACGATGGTTCAAAAACATTCGTTCTTATCAAGGTTGGTTGGCTGTGCAGCAAGGGCACGTGGTATATGCCCGCTCTAACACTTTATATATTCACTTAAACTTTATTAGGTGTTTGGCATAGGTGCAGGGAATATTGCACTTTTTTCTGAGAAAAACGGTGCTGGGCATGTGAATTTGTAAGCACCGGTGCTGCTACATAGGCTATATTATAAAATGTCGAAGATGATGTCACATTGATGCCACATCATTGCTTTGGTAGTGCTCCTGACCACACTTTCCCGATTTTCAAGGTATAGTTTGGGCAAAATTTTTTCTGAAAAAACGGTGCTAAATAAAAGGATATTGTTTGAAGCACCGCTTTCCTTGATGTGGTGCCTATATGGCGCTGTTTTCAAAAAAACAGCATTGATGCCAAACACCCACTTAGTAATTTGCTAAACTGTGGCAACAAAAAATCAAATGAAATTAAAACACAGAAATGAACACTGAAATGTCATAGAATCAAGTTTCTGTTGGTTTCTCATTAGCTGCAAATGAAGTTTCACTTGATGTAGAGACGAAATACAGACAAAATTTGAATAGAATTTGGCAATGAGAGAAATTTTCATGACTATAAGCAGAAAAAGAGTGTTTCTTAGTCCTTTCTATATGCTTTTGAGAGGAGCTAGTGAACTTATTAGTTCAGGAGCTTCACATGGCTATTAGATTGCAATAATGTTCTGAAAATCAACCCAGAAATTGAAGGGCTTTCCAGTTCAGAGATTCCATGGTTCAGATAAGTTCGAATCTGCTGTGAAAAAAGTAAAAATCTTCTGAGCAACTAATGTTATGTCGCCTATCAACATTGGACATGGACACATCTATCCCCTAAAGAAGCCCATGATCCCCAAATTTCCACGAGTCCAGAAAGCTGTCAAACGGTAGCTTATAGTTCACAGCAGACTAAACCCGAAATTCCTGGTTTTGTCTGGTTCTTGGAACTCTATAATCTTTATTTCTTAATTGGGTTTCTTCTTCAAAAGATTAAAACTAAAAAAATAGAGAAGATGCTGACTCGGTTTTCGACTTGGCTCAGGTGTGGGAGTTGAGTCAATAGGAGTTTGTATAGAGCCAACTCAGTCATGCACTCCACAACTTTCACATTTATCCATTGATAATTATTATCTTTTTATATGTACATATAAGATTAGCACGAATAAAGGCCAAATAATAGGCCAAGACACATCATAGTTGTTAAGTGGTCGTCCATTCAGTCAAGAACCAAAGGTGGGGTTTCTGTTACAGTTTCGTTTCAGACCAAGAATTCCACCGGTTCATGTACAGCTCGTGGGTTTCTGAGCGTCTTAACATATGCTTCACGTGGACTGATAATATGTCCAAGTGGTTCTTAATTTCCATTGTTTTATATATCAAGTTGATGCCCTTTGGCTCAGAATTCATTTAATTGGATTATGACATTAAACTCCCATTGGACCATGCAATGATGGTAAAATCTCCAACTGATACAAAAATAGTCCCAATTATTATAATAAAAAATTATTTATTTATTATACTAATTTCACAAACCTCACGAATTAAGTTTCACTGCACTCAAACTCATAAAAGGCTCAAGTCATGGCCACCCCTACATTTAATGGATACGAATACGACCATTTTGCATCTAATTCATCAAACTTTCTACTAGGATTTGGATTGAAATATTGGTAGATTAAGTTCTTTACCATGATAAATTAAACAAAAATGTCGATTAAGATGGCACCTTAGAAGAATGTTAGATATAGAAATTGTACTTATAAAAGCACCTTTTGTAGTACAAGTACTGCTGCAAAACCACTGAAGGCTGTCTAGATCATTCGTGGGACTTTTCTTTCGTTAAGACTTAAGACTTTCGTGGTTAGAGAGAGAGACTCCAACTCCAACGTTGTCTGTCATTGACCCATGAGTCCAGCTTAATAGCTTATAGCATCTGGCCTCTAAAGCCACAGCACCAATGCAAGAGTAAAAAAGTAACATCAATCAATTTCAACTATTGTTTTTCTACTCAACCAATAAGAATAGTAGAACTCTTGACATTTCCCTTGTTACAGTATATTGTCCACTTAAACCGGGTCTTATGATGGCCAATTTTCATTATGAGGTGTGAATTTAATTTGCATCGGTGACAATTTATGAGAGCGCAAATATGCCGAGTGTAAATTCTGATTTACTTTTTGTTTTATATTTGACTTTGCTTTCTTTGTGAAAAGTTAAAAAAAAAAAGTACAATGATGTAGTTGTCAACTTACATGAAAGAGGATACAAGTAAGAGGAAGGTTATTTGTTTGTGAGTGATGCAGGAATTGTGGTAGAAGATGGTACAAATTTTGCATCAGCTTTTGCGATGCATAATTTGTACTCAAAGGAAACAAAAAGTAATTTTGTATCACGTAGGGAGTGTAAATCATAATTACAAACAAATGATACAAAATTTGTATTTAGTTAAGATTTGCAGTGCAAAATACATAACCTAATGAACAAGAAAAAAGAAAAAGCAAAGAATCGTCATAGTGTATTGAAGTACTTGTTAACTTAAATATATATCTATATATCTATTTATATATATATATATATATTAAAATAAATATTACACATAAATTTACTTTGAATATTACTTATTAAACTGATCACATGTTCATAATTGCACATCATGTGTCTCAAAAGTAAAATCTCATTAAATAAATATTAACACCCCCCAAAAGTTTCCATCATTGAAATCTTCTATATATTTGTAGTATTAAAATAAAAAAAAATGATTTTGATAAAGTTGTTATGGTGAATTAGATCCCCCTTCTACTTTTATTATTCCAATGATAACATTGGACTTTAGATCATATATTTATTAAAGCATCTCATGTACTATATTAGGGATCCAATTGTCAATTTAGCCAAGTCATTTGTTATTGTTACAGTTATTATTTGATAATATTATTATTTTTTTTACTTAAAATAGAAAATAGATTTAACGCCAATTACTTTTTCACCTATAAATTAACAAACATTATTTCCATTGGAATTAGTGAACCAACTTCACAAACACTAATTATTGTCAACATGTGTGACAACCTTAGTGGACAATATATAATTATTTACTTTTGCATTCAATATATTAATTAACATTTTAATAATATCCAAATTACAATGAAATTTTCAGTATATTTTGTTAAATTTAAAAACCTGTGAAGTTTTTCCTGCTATAATAATCTCTCGAGAAGACATTTTACAGAAGGAAGGCATTCTACAGAAAGTAAACAATTACAAGAAAGCTTGAAGCACCATCTAATTCTCAGCTTGATTGGCCTCCCTGAAAGGGTGTGTAAGAAACTTTGTGATCCAAGCAGCCAACCAATTTCGAGCAGTCCTCAACAATGGTCTTTAATATCCACGGGATGTTAATTTTGTTTTTTAAGCAACGTATCACCAACAGAGAGTCTCCTTCAATGCAATGCAGACGAGAAGATTTCTGTAATTAAGAGCTATATTATAGGCTTCCCAAGTAGCCCAACCTTCGGCCACATTGATTGTGGAATTGCCAATAAAGTACGCTTTAGCCTCTATCACATTCCCAAAATGGTTTCTAGCAATGCAACCAACTGCACATTCTCCTCTATTGTTTCTGGAGTTATCCAAGTTTATTTTGACATAATCTTCTCTTGGAGGCGAGCCTCCATATTATGGGTTTCCATATTTTTGTTGCATTAATACTCAAGGTATTTTCATTTCCCTTGCTAAAATTAACAGAACGAGATAAAGCTCTATCCATGATGATCGTTGGGTGGTAGCATCGGTTGTGGAAAACTTTCTCATTCCTATTTTTTCCAAATTTGCCATAATATTAAACAAAATTTCTCAGGAACCAAAGGTTCTAAAGACCTAGACCTGCCAAACAAACTGGCCCATCATTCCATAATTGATGAATCGTTGTCATTTGGCCCCTTGTAATTAGAATTCGTGATACTCTACACTTGCTTAACATAAGAGCAATTCTTAAAAATATGATCTATATCTTCGGTTTCATCACAAAAACAACACACATCATCAATGGGAACACATCGACCTTAGAAAATCTTTAGTAGGCAATCTAGAGTTAAAAAGCAAGTAAACAAATGTTTTAATTTTGGGGGTATCTTGAGACCCTAAATTTTACTAAGTTAGGGTTTAGGAACAACCCACCCTCTTGCATGATAATAGTTTCTTTATAAGCAGATTTAATAGTAAACAGACCTTTGGGATTCAATCTCCAAATCATTTTATCGTCATTTGGGTTTGAGGGAATTGATGAGGGCAGATTTGACCCTCCAATGATATTGTGACACATGGCACCTCAGAACAAATAGGTGACACCCAGAATCATTTTGGCAACAATTTGCCTTGGCCATGTTGATGGTGTCCCACCTGGCGGCCTGGCATAGGCGCCGCACGGCACCGGCGTGACCTAGCAGCCTGGCCCTGGCGCGACCTAGCCTTGGCGCGAGCTGGCAGCCTGGCACTGGCACAAGCTGGCAGCCTAGCACAGGCGCGACCTGGCGGCCTGGCATAAGCGCCGACCTGGCGACCTGCGAGACGTGCTCACCGACAAATTCAACATGCATATCCTAACACTCCCACGATCTTTGCAAGTTGGCCCAAGTGCCAAACAATCCGAAGGGTGGTCAACGTGCATAGCGGTTACCTCCAGGAATCTCGAACCACTTAGACGACCTCGTAGAAATCTTGGATATGGTGTGTGAAGCCCACGCCAAACAATGCCTATATAAAGATACCAACCCCAATGGCAACTCGGCACTATAGTCAGCTCGCCACCTAGCTTGCCCAGCTTAACTCAGCTCGGCAGCCAAAGTTTTCAACTTCGGCCTGAGTCATCGGCCACTTGGAAGCAGATGACGAGGTACTTAGCCAAAAAATCGATACATCAACCAAAAATTGATTCTTCAATTGGCGCCGTCTGTGGGAAATGTTACAAAAAGCTAAGTTCTCATCCTCCGAAAGGCTAAGTCCTCTTCTTCCAGAAAAAATAAATTCTCAGCTTTTAGAAACTAAAAGCTTTCACTTTTTGGTTACCATTTTTTATGAATTCAAAGATTATGCAGGAAGTTGATGGCCAACAGACTAAGCAGCTCTACCAACTTTATTTCAACTCAGATAAAGCCTCATCAGTCCTCTTCGCGAGGTACCCTCTACAAAGATGAGCTCTTCGTGGCTTCCGTGGGAGTAGGCAACTAACAGACTGCATGGACGCCCCTGCCGGTCGAGCCTTCCAAGGCTCCCATGCGAACTGGTGAACTAAAGTAGTAGTGTTACCCCCGTAGGTCGAGCTCCTAGTAGCTTCTTTTAGGAGTGGGTAACCGATGTCACTAATGAGGCTGATGCAGCGTAGCCTGGCACAGACGCGGCCTGGCAGCCTGGCCCTAGCGCCGACCTGGCGACCTGGCCCAGGCGCAAACTGGTGAGCTGATAAAAGACTTTGGCTCCACATAAGACCCAGTCGCCTCTTCGGCATGGGCAAAATCAAAGATCAAGGAGAGTGGACTACAAGTCGCTCCTCGAGCCTAAGGGCTAAAACACCACATAAGACCCAGTCGCCTCTTCGACATGAGCAAGATCAAGGAGAGTGGACTACGAGTCGCTCCCAGAGCCTAAGGGCCAAAATAACGATCTAGCGAAGACCTTCTCACCATATAAGACCCAGTTGCCTCTTCGGCAAGGGCAAATTCAAGGAGCGGACTACGAGTCGCTCCCAAAGCCTAAGGAATTGAATCGACGCTTATGAGCTCATCGAATTATTCATTTCGGGCCAAAAGGAGAAATCTACTCCCTTCGCTGAGTTACTTTCGGCTTGGGAGTGGGAGGGCAAATGATGAGGGCAGATTTGGCCCTCCAATGATATTGTGACACATGGCACCTCAGAACAATTAGGTGACACCCGGAACAACTTTGGCAACAACTTGCCTTAGCCATGTTGATGGTGTCCCACTTGGCAGCCTGGCACAGGCGCAGCCCGACATTGGCACGACCTGGCGGCCTGGCGGCCTGGCCCTAGCACGACCTGGCCTTGGCGCGAGTTGGCAGCCTGGCACAGGCACGAGCTGGCAGCCTGGCACTCGTGCGACCTAGTGGCCTGGTCCTAGTTCGACCTGGCCCTGGCGCGAGCTGGCAGCCTGGCACAGGCGCGACCTGGCGACCTGCGAGACGTGCTCACCGACAAATTCGGCATGCAATTCCTAACACTCACACAATCTTTGGAAGTTGGCACAGGTGCCGAACGATCCAGAGGGTGGTCAACATGCATGGCGGTTACCTCCAGGAATCTTGAACCACTTAGACGACCTCGCAGAAATCTCGGATATGGTGCGTGAAGCCCACGCCAAACAATGCCGATATAAAGACACCAACCCCAATGGCAAGCAAGCAAGCAAGAAAGTAAGCAAGTTCTAACTCTCAGACTTTGTGATTTTTTATCTCGCAGTCTACTATGAGAGTACTGACTTAAGCATCGGAGCGACCTCGCTGGGGTTTTCACCTCGGGTCCTCTGACATTTGGTTCCTTGCAAGTCTCTAAAGAGCAACGAAGCTCATCAATTCAGCTCACCACCAGGCGGCTCGGCACCTGGTCAGCCCAGTACCTCACAGGCAGCTCGGCACCTGGTCAGCTCAGCACCTCACAGGCAGCTCGACACCTGGTCAGCCCAGCACCTCCTAGGCAGCTCGGCACTATAGTCAGCTTGCCACCTAGCCTACCCAGCTTGACTCAGCTCGAGAGCCAAAGTTTTCCACTTCGGCCTGAGTCATCGGCCACATGGAAGCAAACCAAATGACGAGGTACTTAACCAAAAAATCGATACATAAACCAAAAATTGATTCTTCAGGAATGAATATCGATCTAATCTTGTTCCAAAATTGAGTGGAAACCAAATTACAGATCTTATTCACTCACATACAACTCACTTTGCTCATTTGTCTCTATAGGGAGATTTCTATTCATCTCTTCCTCAATTAGGCTCGAGTCAAGCCAATTATCCTTCCAAAAATAGATATTTTTCCATCTCCAACAATCCAACCCATGTCCCCTCTTGAGAAGATCTCTGGAATTTAAGATTCCTCTCCAAGCGGGAGATGCCCTCTTTGGGCTTAGAGTTCCAAAGGCATTCTTTTCTAAGGTATTTGTGGGAAACCACTTGAACCCACAAATTATGTTTATCATTCAAAACTTTCCAGCCAAGCTTGGCCTGGCAGACCTCATTGAACCAATGAAGATTTTTTAGGCCCATAGCACCCCAACTCTTGGGGAGACAAACATTTTCCCAACTCAACAAGTGAATGGGTTTTTGTCACTGCCTTTTGACCAAAGAAACTTTTTTTTTGTCATTTATCAATATCATTAATAATATTATTTGGGATTTTAAAAGAGTTCATGATGTATTGAGGCATAGAGCTAATAGTAAAGTTAAGGAGAGTAACTCTACCAACAAGATTAAGGCTCTTCCTTTTCCATCCTAAGAGTTTGTTGTTTACTTTCTTTCTCTTTGAGCTTGTTGAACATTTCTTTTCACTTTGCCATTTAAAACTGGAGCCCCAAGATATGTGTTATCTTTTTTCTCAAGAGGAATTCTTGTCATCCTTGATATCATTCTCTGATGTCTTAAAGGGATGTTATTTGAGAATTTGAGGGACTTGGCAAAATTTGGGCTTTGGCTTGAAGCTTTAGCAAAATTAGTGAGAATTTCCTTTATTTTGACATAAGTAGGAATGGTAGACTTTGCAAAGATCAAGCAATCATCTTCTAACTGCAAAATAGGAATGCATAGACCCCCCTTTGAGGCTATGCACCCGATAGGACTCTTGGGTTTATTGGATTCCTCCATGAGCTTTCTAAATAAAGCTTTGGCACATAAGACAAAGGTATAGGGGGAGAGAAGATCACACTGCCTAGTACCTCTAGTAGGCTAGAATTTTCTTGAGGGGAAGCCATTGATTAAATTTTTGTAAGAGATCGATTTATGCAGGTCTTGTCTAGTCAATCCATTTCTTTTGGAAACCAAATTTATTAAGCGCTTTTCAATAAAAGTCCATTCCAGCATATCATAGGCCTTTTCTATGTCCACTTTGCAAGCCATTACACTCGATCTCCCCTTTTCTTTTTCATAATATATAATAATTCATGCACAATAAGAATATTATCATTAATTTGCCTGTTTAGAACAAAAGTACTTTGAAAAGGAGAAATTATGGACACAAGGATAGGTTTTAATCCATTCTCTTTCATTTAAAATGGAGATCACTTCATTTTACTTGTCACAAGCAAATAAATCAATGTCAAAGTTAAAGCAAAAGTAAACCAAAATTTACACTCAACTTTCTTGCAATTCCATGAATTCACTAGTGCAAATGAAATTTTTACCGTAAACAAATTAAGCCTCAGTATGGGAAGAGAGTAAATATAAATATGTTTTGTATATGGTATATTTACATTGTATATATTTGTATTTGCACTCTTTCCAAATTGAGCCTATTGGGAAGAGTACAAATACAAATATGTACAATACAAATGCAGACGAAATAATATAAAATACAAGGTTTTGTAGTCTATACATTTGTATTTTCTTTTGCATTTGCATTTGGAAGGAGTATAAATACAAATAGGTAGATTGCAAAACCTTGTACTTTATATTATTTTGTATGTATTTGCACTGTACATATTTTTATTTGTACTCCTCCTAAGAGGAGTATAAATACAAATTTGTAGAGCACAAACCTTGTATTTTGTATTATTTTATATGTATTTTCACTATATATATTTGTATTTGTACATTTTTTCCAAATTGAGCATAAGGAACAAGATTAATAAAGGACAATTGCACAACAAAATAAAATTATCAATTGTTGTTTTGCCTTTTCTCTATAATTGTCAAAACTTCCTTGAGTTGAAGTTGTATTATCTTTGTAACAATAATATATCCTCAAAGCACTTTTTCAAATTACTTTTACTTTTTAGTTTTTCTTGATTGCTATTTTCATAGAAATTTTCTTGAGTAGCACAGGACAAAGCTTAAAGGTTCTTTGAATGATGGGACCATCCCAAGACACATAAGAAGAAGAGATGATGCCACCAACCCATCCTAATATTTAATTACCAAGTTGGCATCAAATGGGTAACTTGATAAATGTTTACAAAGTTAGCAACATAACAAGATTTCCGAATTTGTAAAATGGACTTTGAATAAAATTAACTTTTCTTTTAGGCCTTTTCTGTTTACAAATTAGTCACTTACTTTGGTAAATGTACTTACCTAGGCCTTTTAGGCCTTTGAATAAAATTAATTCTCATGTCAGTAATATAATGACTTTTACCCATAAAAATCCAATATTAAAATGAGCGATGGATAATTAAGTTTTACCTAGATAAATAAAACTTACTTGGATAAATAAAACTAACTTTACCATAGGGCCCACTACTTATTTAAAAAAGAACATTGTATAGTTGGTCAATGAGAAAATGATACCCATTAACCAACTTCCCCCCAATGGAGCCTTACTATAGATGTAGTAAGTTTCTAATAAGGAATAGCAAGGTAGTTTAGAATACTTTCTTTAATGAGGCACAAGGGTGTAAACATGGGCTAAGGCTATAAAAGAGTAGGCCATTGCTAGTGAAATTATTTAGTTGGTTTCCCTTAATTAGTAATTATTTAGTAAAAACTTGCTCTTCTTCATTTTTCTTAAATATAATGGCTCTTCTTTTTATTTGTGTTTTTTTCTTTATAGCTTCTTTGAATGTGAATTTTTTCTAACCTACACCATTTTTATTCCAAAATTTATGTTAAATTTTGTGCTATATTTTATACTATTTCCTTTTCTGCTTCATTTTTCATAACTAGTAAGTGTGCACGTGCTTTGCACATGGCAATTCTAGATAATGATAATTATAGTAATAATATATCCAAAATTTTCTATAAACTTTATGTATTTATTACTTTTTATTTTTACAAAATCCAAATCAAATTACATAAACACATCATCCAAATATGTGATGATCAAATCAAATTGTTAAGTTTTAAGTATCATTGGCAAGCCTACCAGTTTGGCTAAACTCTTCTTTTTGTAGTGTTGTATCTTTTTTCTTTTGTTCATTTATCAAAAAATGTAAGATTTAAATCGAGGGAATTGAATGAGGTGAAAAGTAGTAGTTCAATTTACAATTTAAAGCTTACAATTAAATATAGACTAAATTCAAAAATGAGTATTTTAGTCACTATTTTGAAAACCAAATCAAATTGAATGATTGAACCATTTGGCCCGGGAACCAATCAGGTCACCAGTTCTATTTTAGCCTTGAACTGCTATTTTACAAAAAAACCATTAAAATGGTCTGAGAACCGCAAACCTAGACGATTTAACCATTAAAATGTTTGACCCGATTAACAATTCTCAATTTTCTTTTAAACTAATTCCAAATTTATTATTTATTTTAAAATTATAATTATAAATAAAAAATTAAAAAAAAAGAAACCTTCATATCTCATAATCTTGTTTGGTTATTCCCAATGGCCAAAATTAGTTAGGGTTTTTTAGTTTTTCCATTTTGATTTTGAATTTTCTCATTTTAGTGATTCTTTTTAAGTTGTAATAGCAAAAAAAAATGCAATTCCAATGAAGAAATTGAAAAATCGATGCAAGAGATGAGAGATTAAACACCAATCTTATATTAGAAAAATGAGATACAACAATGAAGTAAACGATCTATGATTTGAGAGAGATTTAGAAAGAGGAGAGACATGTAAGAAGAGGGCAAACGATATAGTCGATAAGAGTTTGGCCCAAACTTTGGAAGAGGTTAAGCCGAATTCACTACTTAGGGCAATGAACCATTGACCTAATTAGCTTAGGCTCAGTTTGGGCCCAACATTTACACCTAAGTGATCATTGGATTCAGCTACTATATGAAGACTCAAGAATAATGGACTTATGTAAAATAAAGCCCATCAGGTAATCAACCTTGTAATGGCCTCTTACACCTAACTAGACCTGTTCATGGGTCGGGCTTTTGCTCTTTATTAACATAAAATTATCAGGTCTGAGCCCGAGCCTGGCCCTCATAAAAAGCCCGAAGCCCGACCTAGGAGTTTGAGCGCCGGTGCCCTCTGAGGATTGAGAGAATGGTGCCTGCTGAGTTCGTCGATTTCTGGGAGTCTGAGAGTGAGAATAGAAACTGAGAAAGTAAGAAGATAGAAGATGACAACAGTGCCGGCTAGAGAGAGAGAGAAAGAAAGAGAACTCACCGCTCGAGAGAGAGAGATGATTTAGATCTGGTGGCGCCAGCCGCCGGAGCCTGAGTTCGCATAATGAAAACGGTGCGCCTGGGTTCTGGAGGCGCCAACTGGAGAGAGAACTGAGAAGATAGAAGACATAGTTCTAAGAAGAGAGAGAACTGAGAATGAGAACATGAAAGCAGTGCTGGCTGGAGAGAGAGAGATCACCGCCGAAGAGAGAGATGACTACTTTTGGTGGCGTCAGCCGCCGGTGACTGAGTTCGCCGGTGTAGCTGGGTTCGTCGATTGTGAGAGTTGAGAGGGAGAAATGAGAGCCGCTTCTGAGAGTGAGAGTGAGAAAGGAGAACGAAAAGAAAATTTTTAAGTATTTAGGGTTAGGGTTAGACAGTTTAGGAAAAGTCGGACCTGGCCGGGTCAGGCTAGGCTTTTTTAACAAATCCGGAGCCCGACTCGTAAAATAGTCGGTCTCGGGCTTTTAGGCCCGAGATCAAGCCCATGGGCTAAAATACATGCTCAAGCCCATTCAGGGGCCGGGTCGGGCCGTCCGGCCCGTCCGGCTACCCGGCCCATGAACAGGTCTACACCTAACCTCTCCACCCATAATCATCAGAACACTACCCACAGGGAAAGTCCTCTTCCCTGACTACAAAATGTAGTGTCACACTCTCCGGTTGGATGGATTGTGGGATTAAAACCTTTTGCAAACCTTTTTCATAAAATATTAATATGACATATAAATATATTTTACAAATCACATTTCAAGTACAGTTGAAATCCACTACCTGTAGTTTAGATTTTCATCAAAGAGAGTGTAAAGCTTGATATTTACTTTGTCTAACAAAGGAGACGATCCTATTACTATGATCACCCACTTAGGTAATTTCCTAAACTACCCCAACATGCCTAGGTATTTGACCCTTGATGGATCTTACTGGTTGGCACATCAAAGATAGCTCACCCAGTACCAAGTGCAATATCATAATCAAATCTAGGGTTAAGTTCACCTTTTCAGTTTTGCCCATCTATCTCCAAGGTTCAAGGGATAACTAGAAATTGGTCCAAGTTCACTGAAAATGATAAATATATTTTAGGTAAAACATCAAAAATTATAAGAGAAAATACTAAATAATTAAATAAAAGTATAATTTCACATAAAACAAAAAATTGTAACAAACATACAGAGTTGCAAAAAAAATTAAAAAAAATACGAAAATGTAGAAACTTAGAAAAATATAAAAATTGAAAATAGAAATTGAATCAAAATCAAAAAAATTATAAAAATTACAGAAAACACACAAAAGCTGCAAAATAAATAACAAAAAATACAAGAAATGCATAAATTGAAAAAAATAGACAACATAAATTATGAAAATAAAAAACAATAAAATGCAAAGAAAATACAAAAAAAAAATTATAGGAAATACAAAAACTTGGAAAATAAAAATTGCAGGAAAACAACAAAAATTATAGTCAATCAAAAAAATGCAAATAAATAACAAAAGTACAAGAAACCAAACATAGGAAATTATTGAAATTGATAGATTTTTTTAATATAAGAAAACAAGAGATAGAATTGTAGGAAAACTTTTTTGATAGAATTTTTTATCATTTTTTTTGAAATTGATAAATATTTAAAACAAATGTAGGAAAATGTAAGAAATTTGAAGAAAGACAAGACTTTGTTTGAACAAAGTATTAGAAAAAAAAAAATTTTGAAGAAAGCTAGAAAGAAATTGGAAGTCATGATAAATCAGATAGAAATTTAAAGAAAACCTGAACAAAAACAAGACTTTGTTTGAACAAAGTATTAGAAAAAAAAAATTGAACATTACCTACAAACTCCATCTATCCACTCTACCTTTCTGACTGATGGGGAAACCAATGAACACAGATTTGGTTTTGAACCCAAATCTGTCATTGCCCTATCTTCAATAGAGGAAGATGATGAACACAGATCTGGTTCAAAACCAGATCTACTGTGAATCTAGTGTTAAACATGTCATTAATCACTATAATAAGGGAAAACCTTGCACCTTTCTGCCATGGTGGAAAGAGCAAAGAGAGATCTACCTGAACAGAACCTCTGGAAGAAGAAGAAGAAATTGTTGGTGGTTCTGCTTGTTGGCTACTGAGAACCGTAGAGGTGAAAACCAAACTTCAAAGTGCAATGGCGAAAGACCTCCCCTCGACCAAGAGATTGGTGGAACATATTTAGTCGAGAGTTCAACACTCCTAACCCTTTTTCTTGAGTTTCGACTTTTCACCCTTTTTCCTCAATTTTGACCCTTCCTTTACCCAACCCATCCTAACCTTAATGGGTACCCTTGACCCAACCCACCCTGACCCTTTTCCCCTGACCCTAATGGGCCATTCGACCCATATTGACCCACCAATAGAATGGGTGGGTATGACCCACCAACCCATATTGCTAGTCCTACGAGAGGATTAAATGAGGTGAAAAGTAATAATTAAAGTTACATTTTCAAACATTACAATTAAAGATGGATTAAATACACAAATATGACCATTTTAGTAGCCATTAAATTTGGCATTAAAACTACAATAAAATGACTTTTATAACATTTCTCAAAACAAAGAAATAGAGGATAATTTTAATCCCAAAAAATTTTCACACTACATCAACAATTTTATATATAGCATAGATATAGATATAGATTATAATGGTTATGAAATTTCATTCTGTATTCAATTTCGTGTGTAGAATTCTAGTGATAGATGTTTATATTGGACAAATTAATTGATGGTAATAGTCTATGTTGATATATTTGTGAAAATATCTAATCTCCACATCAATAATTTTTATAATGTTGTAAACAAGAGAATCCATCACCACCACCATGATCTCATCATCATCACCATCATCATCATCATCATCATCTTCTTCTTCTTCTTTTTCTTGGCAACAGTGGCCAAATTTAAAAATTTGGTTTATTTCATACATTCTCAAATATACAAGTTAAGATATAATTCATATTTCTATCAATTTCATGTTCAATTGGAGGTGCAAGTCGAATGCTAAACAGCTACTAGCATAATTCCATTCAAATTTTAACAATTCCTCAACCCTCACATAAATTGCACCTCTATGCTCAATATGCCTAGTGTGTTAGTAGCTCAGAACATTGATTATTATCAAGCAGCTGGATATATCTGAACTTCTATATTTGCCTTCTATATCTATATCTATCTATATATATATACAACGTATAAAAGGAGAAAGGAGATGTACTGAATGGATGGTTTGAATGATCACCTTACCATTCACAAACTAAACCAACCAATTGTTGAATAAGAGAATTGATAAGGTCTTCATACTATCTTATCCCTGAAATCTTTGTGGGCCCTGTCAAATTACTGTACCATATATGATTCTGTTCCACAATGTCATCACAATTTACACTTGTAATAATCTTAGGATGGTACTCATCCTTTTCCTGTGAAATTACCTATCCTCTTTCCAATATAAGACATCATGTCGTTTCCCATCACATCTAAACAAAGAATCATCTGATGTGTAGTTGTTTATGTTTTGAAAGCCAAACTTATTCGCATGGTGGAACATCCTCTTAGGTTTTTTACTTTGTAATGTTGAAGATGCCAGCTGAACTGAAATGTTATTGCTTTTTCTTTAAGCAAAGAAGTATTTAAGGAGATTGTGGGTTCTTTAATGGTCGAAACTACAGTTGCGCAGACCATTGTACCTTAAAAATCTTAGGGTCTGTTTGGTTTTCTGGAATAGGGGTTTGGTATCAGGTCCATTCCACTGCCCATATAATTGTTTGTAGTTGGGCAGCATTGGAATCTTATTTCCATTCTGGTGGAATAACATTCCTTATTTGAGGAAATTACCATTCCCTCCCCCTCCCTTGGGAGTCCAATTCTCAATTCTGATTCTGATCTCGATTCCAAATGAACCAAATGGATCCTTGTTATTTAATTATTCGATCAATAACTAAAAAACAAAACAATAAGCGATTACTTCAGCTGTTATATATCAAGCAGCTCCTCACTAAAACCATAAGTTATGACAAGGAAATACTTTCAAATGTAATTAATAGGTGAGAATCATCATTCATCAAAGGTGGTACCAATCTTTTTTACCAAAAAAAAGCTTCTAACAATGTTGATCTTATTCTCACTTTGGGAAAATTTTTGGTTGGTGTAGGAATATATTACACAAAACCTCTGTAAACGTGAGTGTGTGTATGAGATTTAGAGAGAGAGAGAGATGGGTGGTTCTGGGTGAAATAAATGGTAGCCACAATTTAGGGTGGCTTATTGAGGTGAGAGGGGGTTAAGGGGACATTGGCCCTTTGGTGATAGATGGAGCCACCTTGGTTTCTGGGGTTGGCATAGAGCTCCCAATCACTCTATTTTCTCTCTTCCTTTCTCTCTCTGACTTCTCCCTTGTTTTGATTGGTTGGCCACTTGGCCATTAGAGATCCCATGCGCCACTTCCCATCATGTGACACAGCCCTAGTTTCTTCCTCCCTTCCCACAGCCCATTTCCAGCGGCTTGACTTGCTCTTCTCGATCCTCTTCCACCAATCGTATCCCTTCACTTAATTGTCTTAATTGAATCATCCCTCACACAACTACGAATTTTCTCTTAATCTTCAAACTTATACAAATTAAATTAAGAAAACGAATACATCCAATGCATGTATATATATATATATATGACGTAGAATTCACTTTTGCAACAACGCGGTTTTATGACTAAAATTCTGAATCACAGCTGCTTTGGCACTACGTACCTTCCCATCATTTCATCTTATTCAACGTGGGCCACAGTCATACATCAAAGGCTGTGATTTCACGCCCTAAAAGTCTAAAACCACCTGGTACGTTACGTACGTATGTACAGTCTACATGCAAACCATGCATGTGGTTGTGTTGTGGATCTCCTCTTCAATACATTACACATGTAGCGAATCAGTCAAAATGGATCCGGCCAGTGAAAATCTGGTTCACTTGATCTAGGACCACGATATCATCACTTGATTTGGGTGCCTAAGCGATGGATCAGCATACTATTTTATTGTGGTTGACCGTCTCTGTACTTGGTTGTCCTTGGCATAAACATGCAAATACGTAACATTCAGACAATTCAGACAACAGTACCCAAAATACCCGTAGCTGAATTAGAAGGTCTTAACTCTTAAGCTATTGGGTCATGTTGGCGTCAAACCAAGAATTAATGACAGCTGTCAAGTCTTATATTTTGCCACCTGTCATATGCAATATGATTGGGAGTTTGGGACCCACCATTATATAGGTGCCATACCTGAAGAAAACATTAGTCAAAAATGATCAACTACTTTTTGAGTGTTGAGTCTTTTGACTAGAGATCCTCAGACTTGTGTTCTTTACTTTTATGAGTTCCATGATCAAATCAAATGGGTTCATCTGGGGTTAATTTCATCTAATTGTTCAGATTATGCTATTCTTTGATTCTCTCTGGTGATAGTTCATGTTGTACATGTTCATCACAGGCTCTGAAGTTCACATAGACGGATCTAGAAATCTATTGAAGCTTCATCTCAATAGCACCAAAAAGTAGTTAACAGTACAGTAACACAAAGGAACTCTCTGGCTCTCTGCAACTTCAGATGCCCAAAATATAAGGATGCAAGGCAAGGCTAATGAGACGATGCTTATCTAAATTAACAAACCTGTTACATGGCAGAACATGATTGGAGCCAAGACTTGCCACGTGGTAAGAAACCCGGTTATTTATATGTTTTTCTTTCCATTTTTAACTGAAAAGCAACCCTTGTTTATTAAAATACAAGTGGCAAATATAGTTTTCCCATATCGTGGCTGAAGCCAAACCACAGCCAGCAAACAGACACCACTTTCGAGCCACGGCTCCACACTGGCGGCGCCCATCATTTAGCCATGGCTCGAGCCCACCGTCTTCCCCTTCCCCACGGCCCGACCCCAGTGTCCCTTTCTCTCCCTGACGTCACTCTTCTTCTCAACTCAAGAACCGTCAGATAGCCGGGTCCCACCCTTCCTTTGACACGTTTCAAGCGCACGCTCCCTATATAAAGACCCCAACCCATCGTTTCCTCCATTTTAAACAAGAGCAGAAGGTGAAGCGAAGAAGAAGGCGTCTGAGATTGAACAAGCAAGCTTTCTCTTTCTTCCCTTTCTGTTCCTTCCCAACTGTCTTGGTGTCTCCAATGGCGGCCTCTGTCGAGAACCGGCAGTTCAGTCGCCTCGAGCCTGGCTTGAGCGGCGTCGTTCACGGTTTCAAAGCAGCTTCCAATCGCCGCTCCGACTCTCCTGCTCGCGTTTGCAACTTTCCTTCCGCCACCCCAGAACTCTCCCGTCCTATGAAACCAGCGCCCATGGACGAAGAATCCAGCGAAGACGAGGGAGATTCCTACTTGAAGGAACAGCTTCAGAAGGCCAACAGCGAAGTGGAGCCGTCCATCTTGGACTCCAGAGATGAAGCAACTGCTGACAGCTGGATTGAGAGGAACCCTTCAATGATCCGTCTCACAGGGAAACATCCCTTTAACTCAGAGTCACCGCTGACTCGGCTCATGCACTGTGGATTCATCACCCCGATTCAGCTCCACTACGTCCGGAATCACGGGCCGGTCCCGAAGGCGAAGTGGGAAGACTGGACGGTTGAGGTCTGTGGACTCGTTAAACAACCCGCCGTGTTCACCATGGACCGACTTGTTTCCGAGTTCCCCAGTTGCGAGTTCCCCGTCACCCTCGTTTGCGCGGGAAACCGTCGCAAGGAGCAGAACATGGTGAAACAAACCATCGGATTCAACTGGGGCGCCGCGGGTATTTCTACTTCTGTGTGGCGCGGAATACGGCTTTGCAAAGTACTCAAACGATGCGGCATCTACAGCCGACGAAAAGGAGCCCTCAACGTCTGCTTCGAAGGGGCAGAAGATCTTCCCGGCGGTGGTGGGTCCAAATACGGCACCAGCATAAAGAAGGAGATCGCAATGGATCCATCGCGAGACATCATTCTAGCGTACATGCAGAACGGAGAGCTCTTATCACCAGATCACGGCTTCCCCGTTCGTATGATCATCCCGGGCTTCATTGGTGGACGAATGGTGAAATGGCTGAAGCGCATCATCGTCACTACTGAGGAGTCACAGAATTACTACCATTACAAAGACAACCGAGTCCTCCCTCCCCACGTTGACGCCGAGCTGGCCAACGCCGAAGGTACACCAAGACCGCTTTTCTATTTCTCGCATCAAAATTCCTGGCTTTCTGAAGCAATGTTAATATGTATTCGGTGTATATTGTAAAATAGCTTGGTGGTACAAGCCGGAGTACATCATCAATGACCTGAACATAAACTCGGTGATCACGACGCCATGTCACCAGGAGATCCTTCCGATTAACTCTACGACCACTCAAAGATCGTATACGTTGCGGGGCTACGCCTATTCCGGTGAGTTGTTTGTACTTTTGCTGGAATCTTTTTGCTGTTTATTTAGTTGAAATTTAGATGCATGAACCAACAGCAAGATGTATCGGTCCTATACTATAATCAGTTGAACAGTCCGGATCCGAGAGTTCGTTGTCAACTTTAGACTTTTCCATGTTTCAGGTTACGGTAGGTGAGAAAATACTATATAATTTTCGTATTTTTTATTTTAGTATTTAAGGTAAAATCCCAAATTCCAAATTCGAACCCCTGAACTGAAAATTGCCAGTTGGAATTTTATGGTTAAAGCAAGTTATACTTTTTTGTCGCTTTCTGCATTATTGTTTTTTAATAAATATTTTAAATTTAAAAAATTCTGTTTATATTTATAGGTGGAGGGAAAAAGGTGACACGTGTGGAGGTGACACTGGACGGTGGAGATTCATGGCTGGTTTGTGCACTGGACCACCCAGAGAAGCCCAACAGATACGGGAAATACTGGTGCTGGTGCTTCTGGTCGGTTGAAGTGGAAGTGATGTACCTACTTGGAGCCAAGGAAATCGCTGTACGGGCCTGGGATGAAACACTGAACACCCAACCGGAGAAGCTCATCTGGAACGTCATGGTATATTCTAGTTCTTTTATATCAACTGCGTATTCTAGGGTTAACCTTGCTTAGAGCTGTTAACACGCGCCAAATTATTGGCCAATAAATTGTACCCATGGATCGGACGGGAGTTATTGTTGGATGTATCTGAGTATGATAGCTCCCGTAATAGTGGAAAAGGTCATTTCAATACGTTGAAGAGAAGAGACGTTTGGGCTTCTGCATGCTAACGTGCGTGAGGGTGCAATTTTCAGGGAATGATGAACAACTGCTGGTTCAGGGTGAAGATGAACGTGTGCAAGCCGCACAAGGGCGAAATCGGGATCGTCTTCGAGCACCCGACTCAACCAGGCAACCAGCCGGGTGGGTGGATGGCTCGCCAGAAGCATCTCGAGTCGGCCGAGTCAAACCAGACCATGAAGAAGAGCGTTTCCTCGCCTTTCATGAACACATCATCAAAGACCTTCTCCATGCCCGAGGTGAACAAGCACAACTCGGCTGAGTCTGCTTGGATAGTCGTCCATGGCCACGTCTACGACTGCACCGGGTTCCTCAAGGACCATCCAGGTGGTGTCGACAGCATCCTTATCAATGCCGGCAGCGATTGCACCGAGGAGTTCGACGCAATCCACTCCGACAAAGCCAAGAAATTGTTGGAAGATTATCGTTTGGGACAACTCATCGCCACCGCTTACAACTCGGACTCATCCTCCTCGTCGCCCAACAACTCGGTCCATGGCGCTTCCGACTTGACTCACCTAGACCCTATCAAAGAAGTCACTGTTACTAGAAACGTGGCTCTGATACCACGTGAGAAAATTGCATGCAAGCTCGTCTCCAAGATTTCGATCTCTCACGACGTGCGCCTCTTCCGATTTACATTGCCGTCGAACGATCAAGTTCTTGGATTACCAGTAGGGAAGCATATATTCCTCTGTGCCACCATTGACGGTAAGCTCTGCATGAGAGCTTACACACCCACAAGCTCTGTAGACGAAGTGGGCTACTTTGATCTGGTCATCAAGGTCTACTTCAAGGGCATAAACCCTAAGTTCCCCAATGGAGGGCTTATGTCACAGTTCCTGGATTCTCTCCCTCTGGAGTCCACCTTGGACGTCAAGGGTCCACTGGGATATATCGAGTATACCGGCCGCGGCAACTTCACCGTCCACGGCAAGGCCAAGTTTGCGAAGCGTCTGGCTATGATCGCCGGAGGGACGGGCATCACGCCGATCTATCAGGTGATTCAGGCAATTCTGAAGGATCCAGAAGATGATACAGAGATGTACGTGGTGTATGCCAATCGCACTGAAGATGATATACTGTTGAGGGAAGAACTTGATGGGTGGGCTGAGAAGAATGAGAGATTGAAGGTGTGGTATGTGGTGGGGGAGTCATTGAGGGAAGGCTGGAAGTACAGTGTAGGGTTCATTACAGAGAACATTCTGAGGGAGCACATACCTGACGGATCGAGCGACACGTTGGTGTTGGCGTGTGGGCCGCCGCCGATGATTCAGTTTGCGGTGGTGCCGAACTTGGAGAAGATGAACTACGACGTTAAGGAGTCGCTGCTGGTGTTTTGAAGCGCTCTAGCGCCAAGTCTGACATCTTCCATTGTTGTACATACTAGTATTGCATCGTAACTAGTCGTTCGTTTATGTGTTGTAGTATATTTTTTCATTGTTGTTTTAAACTTTTAATTGTATGTTCTTTGTAAGATTAGAGAGAGAGAGAGAAATGGGTGAATGGGTTGCAGTATTGCACCCAAAGAAACCAAAGAGAAGCTCTTGACCCGACCCAAAAGCCGTGCTGCTTGTGGGCCCATGGCTCTCATTTTGGCATAATAGACGGGTCTAACTGGGGAGACCAAAAAGGGCTGGATACGAAGACACTGGTGAGTTCACATCTGCGCCCTACAAATGCCCCACATGCACATCTCAGCGTGCATTAATGGGAACATGTCTGCGCATGTGGGGCGCTTGTCGCACACAGGCCGTCCCATGCCACATTTCAAACATCTCCCGGTAGTAGATGTTCTCAATGCACGCCTAACATGTGCAGGCATTTGAGGGGTGCAGATGTGAATTCATCTATATCCAATTAGATTGGTCTATTATGCTACGATGAAAGCCATGGGCATGGACCCACAAGCATCACGGGGTCGGGTTGGTAGGCTGGCAGGTTCAACCGTCTTGCATGTAAGTATGTAAAGTACAACTTAACCCACACTAATTCTCAGCGATTTGCTGCGAGTAAGTTCAAGTAAGGTATTTAAAGATTTCCTTAGGTTATATTTAGTTTGAAGGAAAAGCTAGGAAAAGAAAGGGAAAGACAGAGAAATTAATGCAAAATTTGTAAAACTTTCTTTATTTTTCCCTTCCTTTCCTTACATTTTCCTTCAAACCAAATATGGCCTAAAAGGGCTGAGAGATGAAAAGGACGCGTGGGTTTATCAAGTAATGAGAAAGGCGATGGAGTGAATGGCGACATATATAGGAATTAATACATCACAGGAATGTTATGGGCTAAAACGACAGCTTTGATTGTTTCGAGGTCTCTAAGTTTATCAAGTGGGGATTTCACTATGAATTTGCACTCTTGGTTGCAAGAACAGATATTACATAAAGGTAGGAAGGCGACAGGTCTTTCATGCCAAATTTTTTTTTTTTTTTTTATTTCTTTTTTTTTATGTGGGTGGTAGATTTTAGTAGTATAACTAAGCACTAAAATGCATGTTAATAAAACAAGAGATAATATGATTTTTATGATGAAGAAATTTCATAAATAACAGATTAATTAAGATGGTTGATGGTAGAGACAAATAAGATTCAAAAAATCGTTACGTATTGGCCGATATGTATCATATCGGCCGCATCCTGATATGCTCCTACAGAGAGTGTATCAGGGTTTTGATCGGTTCAGGGGGTGGAAGAACCTTAAACCGGCCCCTGAACTGGATTTAAAAAAAAAGTACAAAAAAAAATAATACCGATATATCCCTACTGGCGTATCAAGCGTATTGATATTTAGAACCATAAAATCAAAGCTTTCCACAGCCTAAAAATGTGACAGATGGTAGGACAGATAAAATCAAAGCAAATTTGCACTCCAGTTCAACTATGGTGTTTGGTAGCAATGCATCATTGTACTAAAAATAAACTGTTTTTGCATTCAAAATAGAAGCAAACTTCACTTCCAACTTAAATTAAATGCAAGAAAACTTTGCACTTGGTCGATTTAAAATAGGTAGATTCCAACCTTGGGATTTATGTTTGCATCCATCACAATCAAAACAAGATACTGTAAATTTGCATCCTTCCACTTGAATAAATTTGCATTTACATTAGTCTTTCACTTTTTGCATTATGACTGAACACATCCCCAACTTTAAAACTTTAGGCTCTGTGTGTTTGCCAGTGGGAATCTGAAGAACCAGATAAAATTTTGCACCTGGTTCAGTTTTTCATCCACTTATTTATTTGTTAACATGATCATTAGCACTCTTTCTGGATACAAAATGTCTTTTTACCATCACTAACAGTGCAAATTTTGCATTCCAAAATCTGACAAAATTTGCACCATCTTCCTTCTAGTTCACTTCTCTTTCATATAAAATGGGACCACATCATCTAGCTTTCACCTTATTCCCAAAAAAATGACCTTCCTACCTCTATTTTCTTTCATTAGAGGGGAGGACCACATGATTTTACTTAGAGACAAACAAAAACAAAGCCAAATGTGAAGCAATGGTAAACCAGAATTTGTACGGGGATTTTGAATTTCTTTACCATTAATGTAGGTACCGTTTGGCAAGTTTTTTTTGAAAGATCTTCTAGCAGACCTGACAACCAAAAGGCAATGTGAGCTTTTTCATTAAGATCTTAATAGCCTAAAGACTGTTTGGTTAAGGTGCATCTTCCTATACATCTTTTAACGAGAAAAATGGGATAAAAAAAGTTGAAAAACTTTATTTAGAGTTTACCGAAAATAATCTAAAATGGGTTTCATACATTTTTCGGAGTATCATCTTTTGACGGCTAAATCTTTTCCTAACCAAATGGAAAAAGACCAAAACATAAACTACTTACTTCTAAACAAGCGACAGCCTGCACAAAAAGATGCAAATCAATGGAGAGCATAATAAGATATGAAATATGCAAGAAAGATAGAAAGATGTGTACAGTTTTATTTTCATTGCCAATAGGTTTAGTTTTTCATAATGCACATGAACCTACTTCAATCTCTAACAAAATGATTATTGGAAAAGACAATCTCTTAATATGTTTTTTCCATGGTTCCCATCATGTCTTGGATGGATAGAAGAGTTGCACACATTCATTGTTTCACTATAATTCTTTTATTCTTTTTTCTTGATAAGAGTAGCTTTTCTAAATGTAGCACACTTTATCTAAACCTCATAATGTAGCCATGTTTTCTTCCTTTTTTTCTTCAATTTTTAAAAGCCACTTCATTGGTTCAAAACTTTTCAAAAACATGGAAGCATGACCCTTTCGTTTCACTCTATATCTAGCTACTACTCACAAATTGTTCTCACATTCAAACTTACGGAGCACCACTGCCATATAGGGGTGAGCAAGAACCGAAAAACTTGATCGAAACCGAACCGAAAAAATGGTTAATTGAACCGATCAATTCGGTTTTAGTTTGATATTTTAAAAAAACAGCTATTTCTGGTTTGGTTTCGATTAATCCATTTAAAAAACCGGCGGTTAAGTGAATCAACCGGTATATGTTAATAAATAATAATATATTATATAAACAGGGCCCCATCACATGTGTGTAAATCGGTTAATGAAAATTTTCCAAAAAAAAAAATTCTCCAAATACCCATTTTTTGCTTTTAGGGATCAAAGAGATCAAAAGCAAAGAGAAGATGTACAACAATGCCCAAAAGAGAACCAACTGGCGGTTTTTAATTTTGAGGGCATAAAAGAACTGAAAAACCGAACCGCGGTTAACCGGTTGCATCAGTTCGGTTTCGATTCGATTAACTACAAAAACCGAACATACTGGTTCGGTGCAAAAATGCAACCCCCCCCCCGGTTTGGTTAACCGAACCATGAGCACCCCTACTGCCATCCATGTATTGGCCAGGAACATCTCCCCATGAATGATAAGAGAGATATCCCATGTATAGCTGTAATTACCGTGATCAAATATTCCAACCGTTTCCTGCTTTATAATAGGAGCAAAAGCTTTTTCAGCCTATGAGGATGTAGTTTAGAGAATTTCACTAAAATCCCTTGTCTTTTAAGGTTTTCAAAAGTGGAAACATATCATGAACGTTGGACGTGAGACAATAGCAGGCATATTTCTTTACAAATGTCACAAAAGTCCATGATATGATTTAGTAGTATTAGTAAACTATATTCAATGTCCCTACTTTACCAAAAGTTGTTTAGTTCGCTTTAATTTTCAACCATAAGAAGAGAATGTATCTAATAGATGAGATTGACTTTCAAGTGGCAATTTTATTTAATTCCATAATTGTTCCATGAGATGCTAGTTGATCCAATAGATAATAATACTATGATATTTTATGTTTTCCTTTAGAAATCACCATTATTTTTTGCAATTTAAAATATTTCATTATTAGGATGTTGGAACATTCTTAGCTTAATCATAAAAGATTAAGGCTCCATTTGGAAGGATTACAAATATAAATATGTAGAGTGCAAAATCTCGAATTTTGTATGTATTTGTATTGTACATATTTATATTTGTACTCTTTCTAAACTGAGCCTAAAGTACTCCTTTAGTCAATTTTTTACCCCAAACTTGGTCTCTGGCCAAAAACTATTGAATCGATCAACGATTCGTTGACCCAGGCAATCGAACCATCGACCTATTGATTCATCCAATGGTTTTTGATCATTTTTCTATTTTTAATATTTTTTTTATTTTTTAATTTTTATTGTCAGAATGGGCCATCCATTCAAACCGAACTTTCGAACCGTCAACGCAGAAATTGGTGACCATAATGGTTCTATTTCTGAGTCATTTTTTAAAACCATGTATTTTATTCAAAATATATTGTCTTAGACCTACTAACTGTTTTTATCTTCTACAAACATTTCTACTATGAAAAGATAAATGAGAACCTCCCCTAATTTATTAATATTGTTCACCTAACATAGGCATTGACCATAAAGGCCATAATGTCTTTAGAATATGCTTCTTGAATGACATTTGATGTTTTAATAAACTAAACGAAATAAATTTTAAGGAGAAATTTAACTTATACCAATATGGCAACATCAAAGCATAAAGGAGTTTGATATTTAAGATACTATAAGGAAACTAGTTAGAGTTATAGCTAATTATATCCATTATTTCATATAATAATTGATCTCACATTCATTGAATTTCAATTTATTACTAGTTTCATTATTTTTCACAAATTAATTTTATTCTAGATCCCATCAATAATTTTGGTGGGATTTTGAAAGGTCAAATATTTTGCAATCAATGTTAATAGGCATTTCCACGTAATAAAATTTTTAATTCAGATGTCTTTTTCCCTCGAGATAATAAGGGATATTTCACCTTTGTTTTGAGACTGAACATGGTAATGATATTTGTAGAGGATGGTAATTTTGTCAAACCAAATCATGATAAATATTGATACCCATATATAAATAATAGTTGCTATTGGAGAAGAACTCTAGCAAAACACAACACTGACGGATCAGCTATGGAAATACAGATAGGATTTGCTCCTCACAGAACACTATTTATATCGATTTCAAAGCATATTTCGGCCGTACATCTGGAACATTTTCATAGTCATAAATTTTTATTTGTGAGGAGATATTTTTAATGCACAGCTAAAACGTGCTGTGAGATTGGTGTGTGGCGCTCTCTAATAATGAGAAACAGATTCAAAATCATGCAAATACACTCAAAACATAGCATGAACTGCCTTTGAATTTCTATTACTGGAATGCCCATGTTTCATTGGAGTGCTGCAATGGAGTGTTGGTCAGCAGCAGCAGCAGATGTGAACTTATTGATAAAATGTTAGAATGTATCTATGTATGACTTCATATTTGCTAAAGAAAGAAAGGATAAATCAATGTTTTTAAATTGCTGTTGACCTGTTTAGACAATTAGTTTTATTTTATCTCAAACTTGGCCTTTGGCTAAAAATCCTTGAATTGGTCAATGATTCATTGACTAGAACAGTCGAATTATCATTCATTTTAATGCTTTTTTGCCATTTTATTTTAATTATTGTTTTTTTAAATTTTTTAATCTTTTTAATTAGCAAGGGCCATTCATTCAAACCGGATGATCAAACCATCAACTTAAAAGCCGATGGACAGAATGATTCTAAGTCGTTTTTAAAACATTAAAATACACAACGCTTAAAAATTGGAAAGCAGTTTCTTTTTTCTATATTTTTTGTGGCAATTGAAGAGTAGATGTGATCTGATCTCTATACTATATGATTTGATGTAGCCCCATCTTTGCCAATTTCACTATGTCATGTAACCCCAATAAAAATGTTAAAAAAACGGATATGCCCACACAAGTAGTCATCTGCAAATAATCCGATATTATCTTCCTAAACAAGTGGCTTGAAAAAATCCAATTTAAAAATGGAGAGTATCCCAAAAGTAATTTTATGGGATGACAAAAGCACTTCCCCCCACCTATTGACTTATTGTGTTTGTCCTTCTAGTAAAGGAAATTGGGTCGTTACTTATGCTCGCTTATCAGCTCAGACTCATGATGGCGGCTTATATTTTAACAACCAACAACTCAATCTCTTATGTACGAGAGAGATAGAGAAAGAGATTGCAAATTGCTTGGAATGGGGCCCAAAGCTTCCAAGTTGGAAGACAATTGAATAGAAAGGGATTGAGTAGTTGGAAGAAGGATATTTTGTTTGAACTCAGAATAAACAAAATGATTCGTGTAGTAATAAAGATTCTCATTCGCACCGCCGCGGCGAACAGGAGAAATGGCCGCTCCCTCTTCCATAAGCCAAGTGAAATGCTACGAGTACATACAAAAGTTGAGAATCTGCGATGCGGTCCGTCTGTCCATCGGGGTGTTTTTTGCTACTTGGCGCACGGAAAGGTCACTGAACCACGTGGCCCCTCCATTACGTGCCCGTAATCCCACTTGTGCATGTATGACCAAACTCTTTACCTGTTTAACCTCCGTCTATATGTCTCTGGAGAAAATTCCTCCACGCCTACTCTCTCTTCACATGCTGACCATTAGTATTATTACTAGTTGAGTGGCAGGTATACTTGCATGCTCAAAATGAGATGAGAGAGAGTGGAGAGAGAAAGATAAATAGGTTAAAATTTTAGGATGATCGACTGATGATGTTGAAATAGGATTGACCAAGTATTTTCATTGTATAAGATACAATTGTCCACATATTGTATCAACTAAGAAACTGTGACGCTGGTAGGAGCGTATCGGGCAATATTAATATTTTTATTTTTTTAAATCGGTTCAGGGACTGGTTTAAGGCTCTTCCATCTTTAGTGAATCTGTCAAAACTCCGATATACACTTTATAAGGGCATATCGGGGTGCTCAAACGATACGTATCGACTGATAAAAACTGATACGTGTTAATACTTTAAACATTGCTGTGAGGTTTAACTTCTGCTGATAAATAACATTGCAGCAATAAAATACAGTGTTTTAGCTCCGTTATATAACTAGGGTATTATATGAAAAACATTGTATCAATCTACCATTATGATAATAGTGATAATTAATCAAATTGGTATTCATAAAAAATTGAAAAATCACCATAGAGGTTTTGATTAATCAAAGCTCTTTTGGTATCAATCCTTGCATCATAGGTTTATCCTTATTATTACTATTGTGACGATAATGATGATGATTGAATTGAATTCAAACCTGGATTAATCGTCCATAGGTTTGTAAGGTTCAACTTGAATCTAATTTATAATATTTGCAGCAATCGTATATAGTGTTTTGGCTCTATCAAGTACAGGAAGAACCTACCTCGACCAACTTCTCTTGAACTGCATTTGTAAAATTAAGGGAAACAAATTATTTTATACAAAAATGATGATACTTTGCTGTTTTTTTTTTTTGCCTTAATTTGCTGATGTTTGATTTAGCTTGGAAAATGAATTAGGTGAATGGTTGAAGGTATATGGGGCAAGATTTCAATCAAATAGACCAATCTTCTCTTTGAACACTCCATATATAGTTGTTCAGCCACATATGCAGACATGCACATACCTGAAAAAATGGGCTATGAACACACTCCATAAATGCTATGAAAATTAGGAGCTTTTCAAACATATATGATGCTCCTGCTTCACTATTTGGCTAGATAAGAGAAAACCATAAAATCAATTTACATGGAATTTTAACACAAATAATTTTGTGTTAAAATAAAAGAATTTCTCATATCAGCAAAAATAATTTGATGATTTTTCTGATGCCCTGGTTGTTTTTGTTTCAAAAAACAAAATCATATATATTGGGGAACACCCGTCTGCATTTCTAATATCCAAATAAATAATTGCATTTATATCTATCTATCTATCTATCTATCTATTTAGTGGTCTGAGTCATTACTCATTTCATCTTTTAAATCATAAAGAAGACGTATTACTTTGTAATTAAAACAAGTTTATCATATACAAGTTTAAATTCTATTTTAAGAGAAAATCTATGATGCCAGAAAGATATAATATCCAAAGAGCTTTGACCAATCAAAAGCTATCCATGAATTTTGCTAAATACAATATGATCACAGTTTTTTCATATATAATGTCTTTTTGGTATGGATCCACTTTGATAATCAAAGAGCCGTTGAGGTGCAATATTTGATTTTGTTTTCTCGAAACAAAAATAATTACCACATCAGCAAAATTGCTATATTTTGTTGATGTGGCAGTTGTATTTATTTATTATTTTTTAAATCATATACATTGAGGAACACCCTCTAAATTAAATTATTAATTGAAAACTCTGACTCAGCACAACTTTAACGTTATCTATTGTGTTTGGCTTCATGAATCCTATCATGCCATTGTACTAAATCTATCAACATCCATCAAAGCTCAGGTTCCATTTTCATATTGAATTGACTAAAAATTTTCTACAACAAGTCACCAACTGCAATCCTCATCCATTGTCCTGCCTTTTGAGAACTGTTTGATTTTTATCTCACAAAAGATTAAATTCAATGGGTTTGATTGATCAATTACATGAGAAATTGCACATCCACACTTAATTCAAAAATTAGTTTTTCTCTTACAAAATTCAGTTTTAAACTTGTCCCACATTGAAAAATTATAAGCTTTGTTTTCATTATTTTAATATGAACTAATTTTCATTCTTTAAAAATAGTAGAGAAGAATATGGGGATTTGATCTTATGCAACGTACGTGCGCACGTGTATGCGTATATGTGTGTGGCGTAATGAGGCACACACTATGAAGAATGACTTTAATTTTGATGCAATACTGACCGTTGATAATCAATTAGAGCCAATTTATATCTAAAATCTCTATCCAATGTAGCAGCAGTTAACAAATTGTATCTAAAAACAGAGCAGCTAACGACGAACAACAAGACTAATTTCCTCCCACAACAAGATAACCGAGACCAAATTGTTTACTCATTGACTCATTTTCAGTCATTATGTGTATGTTGGAGATATTTCCTAGTTTTTCGTTAGCTCCATAATTAATGTAGAAACTGTACAGGCTTTTATGCAACCATTAATGCGTGGACTATACAGCAATGGGTCCGGTCAATAATTCGGATCAGGACACCCCCACTTTTCCATAACCACCAAATATAGCAAGAAGTTGGTAATATATGAAGTTTGAGCTAAATTAAGGTTTCTCGATTAATGCTCCTTTTAGCTTTGATATAAGGTCTTCTTCTTTCTTCTAAAGAGAATATTTGAAGCAGAGAATGCTTAGGAAAGGCATTAATAATTAAGAGCCTGTTTGGATAGACTTTTGCAGTGATTGAGTTGTGTTGATAGAGCCATTTACAACAAGAATCTATTTATCATAGCTTCACTGCTTCACTGTAAAGTCAATTTTTGAGGTCATGTCAACTTATCTTTACCTTCCCAGATTTTTATCAAATAGAGCTTCATGACTTTTCTGGTTTTTTGATAAATAAAACGCTAGAAGAAGCTGTTGTATGAAAATCCTCTCAAAAAGGCACTAAAAATAGGGTTTTCTTAATTAAGCCATATTTGAGAGTACTTATATTAAAAATAAATGCTTAAAAATAAGTGTTTATTCGAATTAATATATTTGTACATGATATCTTGAACCATACCCAAAAACAGATAATTGAATTTTGTTTTATTTTTATGTTTTAATAACCTCATTAAGGATCCAAGTTTACCACAGGTTTGGCATAGTTTAAGCAAATTGGCGGGTCGGGTCCAGATCTGCAGCCCTATTTGATATATACTGTACACCACTACAATTTGGACTATACTTCATTCAATGCCCTTTGATTAGAAAGCACTCGTTCCTTAGTTAGTTGATCATATAAAATGTATCCTTAGATGTCTAAATAGTATACATGTGTCATCCTTAATTGAATGTCCCTTAATTTATTATTTTTGTTGAAATTATTAATATAATTAATTTAAATTACTAGATTATTAATTATTTTTACAACAAATTATTAAAATAAAGATTAATTATTTTAAACAACATTGCATTTCTTATAGTAATTATCAGTTTTTATTATTTTATTTTCTCTTGATAAATTCCATACATCACACGAGTCCCCACTAATTAATACTATACAATTCTACAATTAGATATGGCAATTTGACCTGTCCTAGTGGGGCTACGCCCAGGGTTCAAAGAAACCCAAAACTTTGGACATTGAGAATAGGGTGAAGATGGTATTTGTCCACTTAACTCTGACTATATTATATTATATATATATATAACTGTTAACATATATTAATATATATTATATTATATAATTTTAAATAAATTTAAAAAATAAATAAACTTGTAAATATGCAAATAGTTAAGAATCACCGGAACGGAGTAGAACAAATTCAAACAAATATGGGATTAAGATTTCTAGCCCCAGTGGAGTTAAAGACAGAGACAACAACGGAGACATGCAAAACCTTATTCCAAGTTAGCTAATTATATAAAAAATATTATTCGAGGTCGAAATAGTGTATAAATGTGTCATCCGTTTTTGATAACTGAAAATAATCAAAATAATAATAATTGGATCTGACACCAGATAATATTTAATTATATTTTCTGATTAAGGGATTTAATTATATTTAAATTCATCCATGAGCTACAACCTAGATCTGTCCCCATGCTAACCCAAATAAAACATAAAGGACTATTATTTATGCCACCCTTGCTTTTCTAAATTTCAAACGAGACTAAAAAAATAGGCCCGATTCATTGAACATGGATTGAATACCTAGAGTCCCCAACCACAAAATTCTTGGTTGATGAAGACATTATTTTATTTAATTTAATCCCAATATGCAATTCCTTTTTAGAAAAAATGGCTGAATATTTTAATAATTTGCACTTCAATCAACGATCAAGAAAAAAAAAATATGTATAATTGTTTGAAATGAATATTCTTGTATAGAATTTCGTTGAAAGCAATATATGTAAGTGGAATCGATTGGTGGATATAATTAAAAATCATTTAATAGGAAATGGTTAACAAAAGAAACACAAAAAAGACGGTGGCACAAAGTTTTAAACAAATCAATTAATCAACTGCTCATGTTGTACAATAGGAGATGGGTGATGAGGTGGGGTTTTTGAGTGGAGTGGGACAGGTCGGAAGGACAGGATGACTCATGCGGTTTTCTCTCTTCTCTGTTCGTCTTATCTCATACAATATATACGTTTCCGTGATCTGAGTCCAGCAATTTTTAAATCATAAAGCCCTCATCAAGTTGGTGTAAGGAGTTACATCATGCTCTTGGGGGTGCCGTGCCAACAGTTCTTTTCTTGTAGTTTTCACTTGTCATATGAGGCCCACCTACCTTTTGCTGAATGTTTCGTTTCAACTTCGTCGCACTTATTTCATTCAGTACCAGAATTTATTAAAAACTGTTATTTTTAATTGTGTAGAAACCCGGATGTCAAATTAAGAGAAGCCAAATCCATTTTCTTGTGGTTGAATTAATGGTGCCTACTGCAAACATGCTAACCAAGGTTTAAAAGTATCGATATGAATTAGTTTGTATCGGCTGATGTATATCATATCGATGGCTTCTTCATATATTTCTTCAGTGGTTGTATCGGATCAGATCATAGTTCAGAGGGTAGTCAGATTTTAAATTGATTTTTTTAAACTGGTTTTAAAAAAATAAAAATTTAAATAAAATATCAATGTACCGGTATATATCGACACTTTGAACCTTAATGCTAACAGAATATAATAATTTTTTTTTGATAAATTGAAGAGTGCCACCCTGAATTTTGAGGGTAATAATATTTAGCCCACTGGACATTCATTCATGACAAAGACCCACCCAGAATTTTCGTGTTGCAGCACTTTGCCCCGACCCTGCCACCCTGTTAATTGGTTTAATGGTTAAGATATAATTACTAAAATGCCCATTCAAAGTTCCATATTCTTTTGTATTATTTTTTTGCAATTTCCAGTGTTTTCTTTATTTTCCTATGTTTTATTATATTTTCTACTTTTGTAGTATGTATGTGTTGCAGTTGGTGAAGTTGCATGCATTTATTCTCAACTCAAACTCTTTGAATTAGGCCATGTTTGACAAAACACCCCAAAAAGTGTTTGGCGAAAAAGCAACAAAGGGGATTTTTTCCACTCAAACTCTTGTGTTTTCAAGAAGTGCTTCTTCTTATTATTCATCCCAATTTTGCCCATTTAAACTTCTTTAATATCCAGAATTCCCCCATCGATTCTAAAACCCTCATCCCATCTTCTTCCTCAACTTTTCTTTTCATTTTCACTTCTCACCATTTGTGGCAGCAAGTTACAACTTTACAACCATGTATGATTTCCAGGCACTTTTTATTGTTTTTTTCCTAAAAAACATTGATTGAATATTGTTTCCCACCTCTCCATCTCACATTTCTTTTTTTTTTTTTTTATTGTTGTTTGTTTTGAATCAAATGGATCCATCTCACCCTTCCTTAAAAAATGCTTCTACCAAATCTATATTTAGAGAAAAGAAACCCCACCAAACATAGCCTTAGGGCCTGTTTGTTTCCTCTTAACTCTTATGTCTTAAGAGGTATCTTTTAACTTTAAGAGAAAAATGGTTATTCATTTTCTCTTATGTCTTATCTCTTAAAGTGTAATCATACAACTTTTTGTTTTTCAATTATACCTCCAAAAAAACAAACAAAAACTCTCATATCTGGGGTCAAAATGGATATTTGATAATTTTCAGAATTCAGAATTTAGAATTCAAAACAACATTCTTTGCATTCAAAGTTCACTAATACCAATATACCTCTTAATGTAATTATTAGACTAGATATGTTTATCTTGATAATCTTATCCTATCCACTTGATAATGGTAGTTTGGCATGGGAGTTTGTATCCTAGTTAAATTTGGAGTTGTTAATGAATAGGACTCGAGTTTTGATCTCTATAAACAGGATTGATCACCACCTAGCTAGTATTTATACCTCTTCTCTTTTTCGAGGTGATTTTGTTTTCCATCAATCTGGGTGTATGAGAACCGAGTAAGGAACCAACTCAAGGAAGGTATCAATTTCTCAAGGCCAGAACACAAGTACATTGAATTCATCTATTTTTTTTTGTTAACCATAGATTTTTCTGATTTAATACAAGTTTAATGTTTCTTTTGTGTGAAAATTTTTTGCTTCGGATAACACTATGCTCTCCATTTTGTTTTGTATTTTGCTGTTTTTCCATTTGTTTTTTCAGTTTTTGTTGCGTTCTCTGGATTTTTGGCAAGTTCTTACTTTCCTTTAGGCTGTGTTTGGTTGCAGTGCAAATAAATTTATACTGATGCAAAAGTATAATAGTGCAAATGATTTGGGTGCAAATTCTGATTTATTTTTGTTTCAGATTTTATCTTATTTTCCTTGATTGTAGCACAAATGAAGTAACATAAGATCTTAAGCAGGATCAAGTAAAACCCAAAAAAAAAATTAAACCAAATTTTGCATTATTTTCATTTGCACCCCCATGCATTATTTTCATCAGCCTTACTAGTAGTGCACAACTGTTGCATGCAGTCCTTCCACATTGGTCCTTTTTAATTTGCCTATGACACTTCTAGCCCTTCAACATTAAATTCATCACCTTTTCAATTAGATGTTATATAAGATGTTGCATGCACATGACTAAATCATCTCAATCTACTTTATCTCATTTTTCCCCTTTGGGATGTTCCTTCATATGCCACCAATCATGTGGTATTCATTAAAATTCATTAGAGGGGCTTGCTCATCAATTAAAAGTCTTTTGGCATCATACCTCCTGGCATCATGATATGAAGAATATATATAATATTAAAGAAATATTTATTTTTTTATTAATTTCATATTATTTTATATTTGTATTTTCATTATTCATTTTATGACATCACAAGTTGTTTAACTGAGGGGAAAATGCAATTGCGACTGACTTTTAGAATATTGGTTTTATCCCATGGTCAAATCAACTAGTCAAACAAGTAAATCCATCACCTAACAATGGTTTTGAGTCCATTTGCCACCAAGCTACTTACTTGCAAAGGACCATTTACTTGGTTAACAATGTGGCATAATTAAACCATTGGCCCTAATTAGTAGGATCACGAATTAGACATCAATTTTTCTAATTTTTGTATTCCACTTTTATCATTAATATAATAACTCTTATTTATGACACTTAGCTTTCTTTTTATTTCCTTATTTTTATTTATGACACCATGAATTAACCAATTTGACACAAATGGTTAAACCACTAACTTGCTATCTTGATAGAAATTGGTTTCCTTTTTTTTTATTGATTTTTAATTTATATACTATTTCCATCATTAATAAATACTTATTTATTATATACTATTGGTTTGGGTTTTTGCCTACTATATTTGGGAATTTTCAGTGTATGTACTTCCTTTTTTCTCTTTTAATAAGGTTTCAATTTACAAAAAAGGTATCACACTTGTGTTTAATATGATGATATATAATAATAGTTATGTGCTTGTAGCTCCTCCTATTTTCATAAAGAAAAAAGCAATAGTTATATGCCCAAAATTTTCTATAGGTTTTCTTTATTTTTCATGTTTCTTGTATATTTATATATTTTAAATTTTATTATTTAATTATGATATCATGGGTTGATCCATTTGGCTCAAATGATTGAACTAATTACCTATTTGGTCCAAATGGGTTGATTTAAAAAAAAATATATAGGCTTTTATACTATGAAAATCATTATTTATGGACTTAATTAATGAAACTTAATATTAAAAACAAAAAATACCTTAAATATAGGGTTAAATGATGGAGAATCAGAGTTAATACCTTACTTATGGGAAATAATGAGACAGAATTGAATGACTTAATAGTAGTATTGAAATTATATTTCTTGCCCCCAAAATGAAGAATGTCCAAATTCAAAATCAGGGATATTTTAGTCAAGAAAAACTCTAGAAATCAATAAGAGTTAATACATTAAATATGAGATTTAATTAGAAAAAATTGAAATATTAGATTTACCTCTCTCAATTTTCAAAGACTGAAGGTAGGATCATTCTCCTTTCTTTCTCTCTCTTCGAGGGTTTCTCTCTTTGACCTGAGAATGGATGCAAACTATGTTCCATTTACTTCGACCGAGAAATATAACAAATTTTATTTCAATTGTTTGAAAACAATATTCTCTCTCATTTTAGATGCAAACTCAGGTATATATACATTTTTGCATCGAAAATTAATGTATTTTTGAACGCTTACCAAATAGATGCAAATCTGAACCCAAGTGTAAAATTGCAACGATTTAGATTTGCACTCCAACCAAACGCAACCTAAAAGTAAAGTGTGTCCAAATTCAAAATAAGGGATATAATAGTCAAGAAAAATTCCAAAAATCTAAAGTCTCATTGCTGCTTTTCATAGTAGTACAGTAGTATAGATAGATATAGATTTTTCATTCATTACCCTATTTTATTAAATTTCTACAAAATGATGTGATAAAAAGATGGATTTGACTATATATGATACCAGATAAATTTATGTTAATCAAGCCGTATCATAAAAGAGGTGACCAATTGGGTGATATTCATCAAAATTCACAAGATGGTTTGATTGGTCAAAGGATAGAGGGGCAGTATGGTATTCATCAAAATACCAGATAAACTTATGCCAATCAAGTGGTATCATATCTTTGAAGTTTCATAGATTTTTTCTTAAAGGATAAAGGGCAGTATGGGGTTTAAAAATATTCAAACACACATATACAGTCGTACAAGATTCCATTTTAAAAATTAACTGACCTGGAATGTGTTATGGTGGGTTTTTACTAGAAATGAAAGTTGAGAAAATGATTGATTAGTTCTGATCAGAATTAGCCCCACTGTACTCGGAGGATGAATCCTGATCATAAATTGATGCCAAATTTATGTTCAGGATGGAGTTTATATTGGTAGGGCTACTAATAGAGTATGGAAGGCTGTCATTCAAAATTCTGTATTACGGCTGCCAAATTATTGGGTGGCTGTCCACAATTTACCGTTTTTTTCTTCCTCCATGCTGAGATATCCCTTTGGTCCTGTGCGAGACAGCCTAAAATTGAGAAGATTAATAAGGCTTTCAGGGAGATCTGGGAATTCAAGGTTGGTTTGTTACGTCCAATCACAGTAAATGATAGTCCTCGACCTCATCATGTTCGCCACTTTCCATCTTTCCAGGGTCCACAGACACAGCTAGTGAAGTTGGCATGTCGATCACTTGAATTGGCTTCTGATTAGATGTTTGGACAACTATCAGGATAATGCAATGAATGTATCTGCTTCTCAAGCTAGTTTTTTGAAGTGATTGGAGCACCAAGATATTTAATCATTTTGGGATTTGATGTGAAGCCAATAGAGCTGGTCTGATTGTAAATTCTTATTCACTTTGGCTTCAGATTTAACTCTTTTAATTTATCTATTTGTGAGAATAAACAGGAAGCCAAATTAAACGAAATATTCCCAACTTTATATGAAAGAGAAATAGAAAATGGAGGTTGGAGGTTGGAGGAAAATTATTTGTTTTAGAATAGTTAAGCAAGATTTTGTGGTCTTTACCTTATTTGGAGGAAAATTATTCCCAACTTTATTTGTTTTGTGTCATTTTCTATGATGCAAAATCCCATTATCAATTTATACAAATGAGACAAAAATACATATTTTTGTATCATGTAGGAGCACAAATTGTAATTACAAACAATGAATGCAAAACTGAACCATATATGAAATTTGTACACGATTCAGATTTGCACCGCAAAGAAATAGGTCTTTTATATTTCTCATAATTATCACCTCAAATTGATTAGCATTTTTATTTTGGTTTATCTATAAAAAAGCTAATAGATCATTCCTTGCAAATAGATTAGCTTTTGAAGATACCAATCTCTGTAAAAGCCTTATTTTATTTATCCTTTAGTTACTTAATTGTTCGTAGAGGAATATTTTTTTTCTTGGTGGTTCTTCTTTTATCACTATCACTGAATAGGATATTAATTCCCAATAAGTGTCCCCACTGAAGACTACTGGGTTTTAATCAATTCAAAGTTTTCTTAGTAATATTCTTGGACTTTGATACAATGAATGCTGCTTTTATAAGGAAATTCAGAATTTTCTATTATAAGTGAAAACTAACAATAATGGAAGATTCTCAAACTATCTAATATACTTAATTCATGGATGGGTTTTGATTGGTCATAACTCTTTTCATACCGTATTTTTTCCGCATCATACATTTACCCTTTTAAACACAATCTTTAGATAGCCAAGCATAATAACAAGAGTCGGGATTTCCTACCAATAAAACGTGTTCCAACACTCTATCAATAAAATAATCTGACCACACATCTCATCATGAGACTGGGATGCACCATAAAAAAAAGACCCACGGTGTATGACATGTGTGTTGTCTGGTGATGTTGGTAGGGGGTTAGAATGCGGTTTGTTGGCAGGAGATCTGGACTCTAATAACAATCCTAATCCAATTTCATTCTTAATTTGCATTGAAAAAATCTATTCTGCCGGAAAGACATGATACTGGAAGGGCTTTGACCGATCAAAACCCCTCGTGAATGTTGATAAAAACCACTTAATTGGTTATTACTTTTATGTTCCTGATTGATTGGTTACAATTTGCTTCAGTATCATGTCTTTCCTGTATCATAGTATGTATATTTCATCTCATCTCTTTACGAAAATAACCCTTTTTCTGAATTTAGTCTCTCTCTAATTATAAGAGTAGAGAATGCATTTTGAACTATATTTTTTTACTTTATTCAATTTCTTCTCATTAAGTCTTAATATTTAAGGTATTAACTCCCAATCTCTCATTAAATCCTATATCTAATATATTTTTTCACCAATAATCTCTATTAATCAAATCTATATTCAATACGCTTAGCAAAATAAAACCCATACACTTTTTAAAACCAACCTAAAAATGAAACCAATCTTCTGTCCAAGTGACAAATAATCAATTCAACCATTCAGGTCAAATAGTTTTACCAATGATGTGATAATTAAATTATAAAGATTAACATAGATAAAAATACAAAAAATTATAAAGAAATACATAAATTTTATTGAAACCATTTTGTTAAATCTATAATATTATTTAAATTCACCATATTAAAAAGATAAGTGTGATAAATAAAAAATATTTTTATGCAAAGGAAAATATAAAAAATAGAACATTACCATCTAAAATTTCCATGTACAAAGCATGTAAACATTTATTGGTCAATAAAATATACTTTCTTTATATATTTTGAGTTCATTGAATGAATTTTACATAAATTATATCATGTAGAGTGTAGATTTATACAAGTTTAGAAACTATGATGAATTCATGTGTATTTTATATAGAAATTAATGTCAATTTACTTAATTGTGTTTGATACCCTTAATATTTGAGTTGAACAATACAAATTGAGTAATATGTGCTGTCACATCACATATGCGTGATTTCAGCTAAAATTATTAGACTTCACCCCTTAGAGAAAGAAACATGAATTTGATGTTTCAACTATAAATATCAATTATCATTCTCATACATGCATCTTTAACGTATGCCTGTTTCAACAATAAGCAGCCCAAAATGACAGTCGTATGCTAATTTGTAATTTGTATTGATCAAACCCATAACATTTCTGGTAGAATTAGAGTATATGTGTTTATACTTTATACCTTATTAATAGCCAATTGAATCGTAGAATTTGTGTTATTTTAGTTTTTGTATGATTTATGTGGGTTTCCCTGCCATATCTATGCATATTTTAATTTATGTAAGGACAAATAATAAAAAGAAAAGTAAAGAGGCGCAAACCCTGAAAAGAAATTAATAGCAAAAGATGAATAATAAACAGGCCCAACAATGAAATAAAAGCTAGCCCATCATAATATCTCAAACAATTCCAATCACCGTATCCTAGCAAAAGGTGCATTTCTAAAATGCTTTAAACCTTGAGAAGCAATGAAGCAAGAGAGTGACAAGGACAAAGGGCGAATTGCTGAACAAAGAAGAACTTCTAAGATGAACAAGAAAAGATGGAGATGGGGGGACCCCAAACCATTTCTCAAATGATGTTCGAAATTTTGGAAGTCGAAGGGGATGAGGTCGGTTGTGATTGAAGAAGAGCTGTGTGGAACTGTGAGGTCATTTAGAAAATTGCCATGGAATTTTTTGGAACCATTGCTGTTTTCAAAAAGGGAAAATCTATGATGCAGAAAAGATATGATATGAGAAGAGTTTTGACCAATCAAAACCCACCGATAAATTTTGATAAATAACACTTGATTGGCTATTACATTTATGATCCCAGTTGATCATTCATCAAATGTTTTTCAGATCATATCTTTTCATATCATAGTGGAACCCTTTCAAAAAATAGTGACATGTTGGCAATAGATAAGCATTTTGACCTCAAGGGTTAAACTCTTGTTTGATTGGGTGTTTTTTCTTTTCTTTTTTTTTAAAAAAAAATAAAAAATAAAACACTGAGAAAATGCATCACTCATGATACCCACTTCCTGTGAAAATGTTTCTTTTTTTTTATGTTCTTTCATGCAACATACTGTTACTAGAGTCCGGATCTCCTGCCCATGATGACTCTACTCACACCTACCCACATGAGCATCACAGCCACACATGAAGAACATCTTAATTTATTATGCATGGCGAGATGTTCTCAATACACAAAGATAATGTTTTGTGGGTAGATGTGGGTATAGCTCTTGTGGTAGGAGATTCGGAGTGTTGGGTTTCCCTCCTCATGTGAAGGTGGGGCCCATTCATGTGTTAGGGTCTCCTGCCCAATACGTAATTTGAGAAAGTTGATAAGAAAGACAAATAATGTTGGGACTTTTTAACTTTGTCAACAAGCCTCATTTTGTCTTAATGAGAAGAGTCGCTCGACATTTTTGAGACTCACATTGGTATCCTTTTTGAGAAGAAGAGAGTGGGAAGGGAAATTTCCTCTTTTACAAGAGAAGATATTCAAGTTTCTTGGTACATGAACAAGAACACAATCAATCAACCAACTATTGTGGCTGTTGTTTCACACTTATTCCATCAACGATTTTGGTGGCTTTTCTTGGTTCTGCAATAGAGGTCATGGATAGGGTTTTGGACAGCTTGTTTGGTGACGTCTTTCTCATGTTTGTTGGTTGAAATATACCATGGTTGATGATTGTTTTGTATATCTAAGAGAGGATCTTGTCTCTTGATGGTGCTAATTTCTAGTTAGAACTAAGGAGGTTGCAATTCTATTAATCTTGTTGATTGCGGAAAATTTTCAAGATTAGTGCCCCGTAGTTTTTATTCTTCACATTGTAGAGGTTTTCCACGTTCAAAATTCCATTCTTCTGTTCTTCTTGTGCTGTTTGATTATTTTTTTCATTGACTATATCTTTTGTTAATTACATTGCTAATTTACACACTGTTAACAAGAGATTTTATTCTCAACCCCGAGTCCTATTACTAACAATAGAGGTAATATTGTGGCAGTTTCTTTTTCAAAAAAATGGTGGTAAAATACTCCTTACCAGACAACAAATTCTATTTAGTTTTCTTGCATCTGCTTAGGTCGTAACAACACCACCAAACATAATACATCACCATTTTCTGAGAAAGCAGTCTATTGCTCTTGGACAGTTTTTGAGAAAACGTATACAAAGAAACAACAATGGTCCAAACACCATCCATAGCGTCCATGTATATTAATGTAAATGGGGTTGTCGGTTTTGAAAACTTCCAACTCATTGCAGTGGCTTGGGAGGGCTATCATGCAGTGGCTTCTGGTGTTACCTGAACTAAGAAACCTGAAAAGCCATTAAGCCACATTTGATAAAAGCCCTACCAAATGGGCCCTATGTCCTATGACAGTAGGAGAATACCTTACTTACAAATGCTGTACGCTACAAATGAAAGCAGAGCAGTCATATACTTCATAGTTCGGATTATTTGGGGGCAGTCTGATTAGGTTCAAACCAATTGGTAAAGCTGTTTAATTGGTAAAACATGAGAATTGACTATTGAGAACTCTTTCATTTTCTGGCTTCAGATGGGCTTTTGTTTCAAACATTGGGCCTGCTCCCATCTTACGTCGCGTTTGAGTTAAGCCGCGGTTAACCAGATCGCAGGCCCAACCCAATCCAAAGTTGACAGACTACAGCTGCATTTCCTAAAGGCTGTGTTTGGTTTGGTAGAAAATAAGAGTAAATCAGAAACCATTAAGCCTAATACATCAGTTAACAATATTTTTTACGGGCAATTTTTATGATGCCGGAACAACTTTGACCAACTAGAACCACCTCCTCTCGGTTGAATTTTGACCATGTAGAACCCTCTTTCGGTCTTTCCCTTTTATGATACCGATTCATTAGTTAATAGATTTTTAGACATCATGGCTGTTTGGCATCATAGTCGGGTTACTTTGGATTATGCACAGGGCTACAAGCTTACAAACCCAAGCCCAACCGGAGGTCAAGCTTTATTTCCCGGGGCATTCAGGTTAGATAGCCAGCAGCCCAGAGTCAGGAGTGGGTACAACTTGGATGGGCCAGAGTCACCCGGCCCTGGGCTTAGAAGTTTGGGTTTCGGACTGGCTTTGGCCTAAAATTTAGGCCTGGCTCCAGCTTAGGTCCACTAGGCCCTGCCACAGGTTAAGCCTCAGACGGTTCGGAATTGGGTAAAAGACTTAAATATATCTTATGACTATTATACTCTTCATTTTCTTTCGAATTTTCGAAAAGAAGCGAAACAGAAGATGAAGTCATATTCGTTGATTGTTCAATCTGTTAGAGGATGGTGGGCACCTGGACATATTGGGCTACACCTCCACTTAGTTCAATGTCCTCAAGCCACTGGCAGATGTAACAACCATTTATTTGGCCAAAGAAATCACTAGTCTTCTAGGTCTGATCGAATCAAATATGTTATTCATTATTATTCCATGCTTTTGTTGAGTTTGTTCGAATAATAATGAGTAATGACTGCATGGCCGACTTTTAGTGGTAGTTGGTCTTTTGGCTGCATTTGGAAACGATGCAAATATGTTTGAACGCAAATATGTAAAGTGTAAAATGGTTTATATAAATTGTAAAGTTGGGTTAGTTTTGCATTGATAAATTTATTTTCTTGTCAAATACGAATTTCAATAAAACATATTTTCTTTTATTAAGAGCACACTTGAATACAAATTTACTTCTTTTTTATTGATGTATTTTTACATATTATTATCAATGTAAATATGCATTAACCTATTATTTGTCAATACAAAAATGTAATGTTACCAAACACAGGCAAAAGTGAATCAGAATGCAAATTTACCCTGAACCGGGATTTACACTCTCTTTGCATCGTCTCCAAACACATCCTTCAATAACATAAATCTATATTGGTTAACCTCTAATGCTTAGATAAATCCTTTGGCTTTGATCATGACTGTTTTATTTTGTGAACATACCAATTATCCTCAACATGGCTTAAATTTGGGGTTATATTTCATGCCCAATCAAGAGGTTTGTTTATTTTTATTTTACATTTATTTATCTTAATTTATTATTTATTTATTGAATCATAATTTTAAATGCCGATTTGGATGGCATGATTGTTGTAACAAGCCATATTGGTGGAAACGATTAATCCTACCATCAACATAGAGGGTTATTGTAGATGTTATTGTTATTTATTGGCTAATTGTAGATGAACAACTGAAATCGTGTATACTGTTACTATTATTATTATTTTTGAAATTTGTTTGATGTCATCATGGGAGCCAAGTTTGTTGTTGTGCTACAATATTATTCATGTCAAATATTGGTCACAACGAGACTAGTAAATGGGTGTCCAACGTGTTTAAATAATAACCATGCATGAAAATTATGTTCTTAGATAATGATTCATGGATGATTGTTATATAGTATATGTTTGGTTTCGCCAACGTTTAAGTACAGTGCCACATAGGCATCCTGTCAGCAAATGCTTCATTAATTGTATTTGTGTGAATCGAAATTTGTAAAAGCAAAATTTGGTTTTTATATGCTTCTCTCGTTTTAAAAATTTTCATTTTGGAGTTTTCTAAAACGGGTAGGCATTTATTGGCATTTTGTTGATGTATTACTTAATGGTGACTATGTATCATAAACACCCTCATTAAATGTGTTTCTCGATTTTACAGTCACACAAGTACAAAATATTTATTGAATAAACATAAACGGACCCAAACACCCTCATGGACTGCCATATATGATTTTAATCATCAAATAAATTATGATTAAGTAGAAACAATAGACTGTTAGTAAACTGTTTAAAGATCTTGCTCACTAAAATCATGCATAACACGTTATTTGCCCAATATTTTTATTTAAGTGGGAAATTTTTCTTTATTTACCCACATTATATTAATTGTAGTAACCAGCGAAAAATTTGGACCTGCCAAGTCATCAAATGGCAATCATGGTGATATCTAAATTGGTTTTTAATGGGCTTACTTGCCACACGTTATTAGTTGTGGGCTGTAGGCCCATTATCTGATTTATTGCTTGGCGTTTATTATTCGGACCAAAATACCAACTTTCTTATGGGCTTAATGACCCAAATTGTAATGGGTCAAACCGGACAAATCCAAACCAGTTCAACTAATGCAATTCGGTTAGTGGTCTGGTTCATAGCTAAACCAAATGAGTTATTAAAAAATAACTCAAGTGGCCAAATTATACTGTGCCAATTAGGTTGCTCTACATTTCATTACAAATCTGGAATTCCACAAACAAATGAAGCATATTGACTGCCACTTCATCCATGAACATATTCAAAAGCGGCACATTAAAATTTTTCATGTTCCCACACGACAGCAACCTGCTGACCTCTTCCTAAATCTTTGAATGTATCTCAATTTCAATTTCTTCTTGGTAAGTTGGACATTTTTTTTACCAATGCCCAACTTGAAGGGTTGATGAGAGAACAGAAAAATATTTATAACAAATCACACAAGTTAGCGACGTCGTCACTACAATTGCAATAACCTGATAAATAGCCTTGGCTGCGGAATGAAATACACCTTTTCTTTTGCCCGTCCTCTACTTATCAGAATTTGTCATACAACAAACAAGAAATATTGTTACTATAATATCTCCAAGCCTCGTAATTCAACGGATGTGCAACTTTAAGTCTATATTTGGTTGGAAGGAAAAGATAAGGAAAGGAAGGGAAATATAGGGAAACCTATATAAGGTCTTTAAAGGTTTTTCTACATTTCTCTATCTTTTCCTTCAAACCAAGTGATGAAGGAAGATTTGGCCCGATCTCGCAATCACTCAACGTGGTAAAAGCAAACAGCCCAGCGCAATCACGCACCCAGGGCGCAAGCACCAAAGGGAAGAAACCGGCAGCTCAAACTCCCTACGAGGAGCCCGACCTCCCTACTAAGAGCTCGAACTCCCAACGAGGAGCCCGATCTCCCTACTAAGAGCTCGAACTCCCTACGGGGAGCCCGACCTCCCTACTAAGAGCTCGAACCCCCTACGAGGACCTCGACCTCCCTACGAAGAGCTCGAACTCTCCTTTAGTCCCTGAGCCACACAAGGCAGTGACCCAAACTGGCCCGCCTCATGGTAGTTCGGGACACTCCCCTATCCGAACTCAAGACTTCACCTCGTTCGCCACTCCATCACTTACCTCCGAGACGCCGAACTGAACAAACGTACCATACCTGACACCAAGGAGGTACGTATCCAAGGGCGGCGCATCTGACTGACTTGGGATCTGACGCTTGACAGCCGCACTTCAATGGTCACCTACCACCGCCACCTGCCACCATCATCGCCAGTCGCAGAGACGGCTCCGACAAAAGGGAGCAGTGGCGGTTCTGACCAGCAGAGGGGATGACACCCGAACTGGCAGGAGGCCAGAGGTAATCATACCCGACCTGACAGAAACTTAGGAGTGAGTGCGCGAGGTGGTTATAAAAGGCTTCCTACCCCCAAGAACAAGGTACGTGAACTTTGCGCCATCTAGTTTTATCTTGCCTTCCTCATCTTTTAACTTGAGCTTCGGAGCATTCATACCGGGTTCCCCCCAGAGCTTCCTCATCTTCTCTGTTTCAGGCTCCCTATAGCTCCGTTCAGAGGCAAGATCATTGACAGGTAGGACCAGCCGGATTGCGCACCATCACCAAGCACAGTCTAAGGGAATGCTTGCCCTCACGACACGGAGAAATGTAACAACTTGCCAAAATACTAGAAAAGTAACAAAGTATGAAACAGACAATTACCATTCCATTGCTCTTGAGGTTGGTTTTTAGTTCTCCTACCTTCTTAACTTTACATATGAAGTAGATGGAAAGCAATCCGATGTGCACTTCTTGAAATCGCCGAAGAAGTGGATGGAAAGAAACTTCCTGGAGTTTGACTTCAGTCAGGGCAAAGTTCATTCGAGCAATCTTTACAGCCTTGCATTGGGAATATCTCCCTACTTATGTGCTTTATTTCATGGGTAGATATTTCCCGTGCATGATTACAAGAGGATGTTGGAATGGTGTGAGCATGGGCTTGGCCTAACCGAAGCCAAACTCCTCAAGAACGTAATGACCATGAAAATGTCACATCTCCAACAACATGCATTGAAATAAAACGTGGAAACATTAGGGGTAATTTGGTCATATAAATTATTTAAGGCAACCTGATGAAAGGTGAGTTTTGAACAATAAATGCTCATTGCAATGGGTCTCTCTAAACGTTTTGAAAAGTCTCAGTGAGTTCAAGAGAAATGCGAACAAGTTGTGGTGAGTTTTACATAATATCTCTTTTGTTTATTTTCAAAAAATAAATATTTTGTCAGGAAAACAAAAATTAATAGAAATTCTAATCCAAAGGAAGGGTAGCTTACTTTGGGCTTTCAGTGGCTCCATAGGGGTAGCAGAGTCCATGAAGACTGAAATCTTGGTTGTCCTAAATGGGCTGTTATGGTCCTGCACGTAGGATCCCGTCACGAGTCGGTCCACAGTGCGAAAGCCCTGCTTCCCCTTGTGCCTTCCCTTGCTTGCAGACCCGATTACGGAAACTGAATGGGTGATTTGTCTAAGAGACCACCCGAACTCTCCTAAGGGGGTGTTTGTCCAAGAGACCACCCAAACTCTCCTCACTCTTTTCTTGACTGAAAAACTGAATGCTCTATTTCAATTCGTAGCTCCTTAAATAGGAGATTACAGAAGAAAATTCCTAATTAAACTCAAACTCCAATTTGAACTCAAACTCCTAATTACCTACTCCTATTGGTAACTCACTCTTACTTAAGATAAGATAAAGATGAGATTAGATAAGGATAAGGGATAAGGGATAAGATAAGGATAAGGTAAGCTGGCGGCGAGTTGGCTTGATGAGTCCAGATAAGGATGGGCCCACCCCTATGATCTGTTGTGTGGGCCTTGCTCTACTGCTGCTGCTGGCTGCCGCGCAGTGCGTACGCGCGCCTCAGGGTGCCGCTGCCGTGCGCGCGCCTCATGGTGTTGCTACCGTGCGGTACCGGGTGTGTGCGCGGTGCGTGCTGGTGTGCAGTGCGTGCGGTGCGTGCTACGCGCCATGGTGCTGCTGCCGTGCGGTGCCGGGCGTGTGCATGGTGCGTGCTGCCATGCGGTGCATGTGGTGCGCGCTGCTGCCTGGCGGTGCGTGCTGCGCACTATCGACGGTGCATGCTGCTGTGCAATGCTGCCAGGCGGTGCCCACTGCTGTGTGTGCTGCTGCCTATGACGGCGCCGCGGTGCCTTGCCGGATGGTGTGACCATAACATTACACCCCTCCTGGACTACAAGCTTGTCCTCAAGCTCGTGTTCTGGATACATGGCTTGGGATTCTACGAATGGATCCAACGACTACACACAATTTCTCAGTCCAGCAACAGTATGAACAATAGGGACTGCCCCGTCTCTCCGTGCATCACGCTGGATTATTTGGTGCCGATCCCAGCCACCTTCTTTTGTTTCCCGCTCCCAGGCATAGCCATGGCTTACAGTGACTACACGCTCTACGGCACTCAGGCCAGCCGCAAGGACATTGAAGTGTTCCCTACCTCCTGGGTCATATAGTTTGAAGTAGTTTTGTGAAAGGTCCACATAACAGAAATCACGTACTGGACCACGACCCCGTTGTGCTCTATTGTGGATCATAAGAATGCTGTACCGGGTATGCTTACAGTAGAGGACCTCTAGAGCGGCCTTACCGAAGAGGACCATGCGTTTTAAAATATCCTCTCGGCTTTCCCCATATATTTTTTCCTCAATATTACAAAACATAGGACTGTCCATGAACACAAAATCTTTGTCATCAATATAAGCTTGGAAGAAAATTACCTCTATATCCTGCCCCTCCACCTTACATCTCTTGCGCACTCCTGTTTCTTGGATTTTTGTATAGTTACCATACGGTGGTGCCACAACCATAACTTTATGTCCACGCTGAGCCAAGGCCTTCGGTAAAGCCCCAGCAACATTGCCAAGCCCACCTGCCTTCATCAAAGGAGCGCATTCAGTAGGTTCTACTATAATGTTCGTGTCATCGTCCCTGGCCAAAAGAGGAGACTTTACAGTTTCATCCTCCGTGCGTTGATCCTTGGAATTAACTACAGCTGTAGGGGCAGCGATCTGTTGTTCGCTGCATGCCTCTGCCTAGTCCGGACGGCGTCTGTTTGTGTTGGCGATTCCCTCGGGACTCATTTCTTTATTGGAGAGGAATGCTTCCAGCAGGCGTCGCATCTCCCGGACGTCTTCCCTGACTTCACGAACCTCCATGCTGGTTTCTACAAGTTGGTGTTCCAGTTCGTGGACCTTGGAAGACAACTTCTCCATATCGCCCATGACGTTTGGCTCTGATACCAATTGTTATGGTCCCGCACGTAGGATTCCGTCACGGGTCGGTCCACGATGCGAAAGCCCTGCTTCCCCTTGCGCCTTCCCTTGCTTGCAGACCCGATTACGGAAACTGAATGGGTGATTTGTCCAAGAGACCACCCGAACTCTCCTAAGAGGGTGTTTGTCCAAGAGACCACCCAAACTCTCCTCACTCTTTTCTTGACTGGAAAACTGAATGCTCTATTTCAATTCGTAGCTCCTTAAATAGGAGATTACAGAAGAAAATTCCTAATTAAACTCAAACTCCAATTTGAACTCAAACTCCTAATTACCTACTCCTATTGGTAACTCACTCTTACTTAAGATAAGATAAAGATGAGATTAGATAAAGATAAGGGATAAGGGATAAGATAAGGATAAGGTAAGCTGGCGGCGAGTTGGCTTGATGAGTCCAGATAAGGATGAGCCCACCCCTATGAGCTGTCGTGTGGGCCCCGCTCTACTGTTGCTGCTGGCTGCCGCGCAGTGCGTGCGCGCAGTGCGTACGCACGCCTCAGGGTGCCGCTGCCATGCGCGCGCCTCATGGTGCTGCTACCGTGCGGTACCGGGTGTGTGCGCGAAGCGTGCTGGCGTGTAGTGCGTGCGGTGCGCGCTGCTGCCTGGCGGTGCGTGTTGCGCTCCATGGTGCCGCTGCCGTGCGGTGCCGGGCGTGTGCATGGTGCGTGCTGCCGTGCGGTGCGCGCTGCTGCCTGGCGGTGCGTGCTGCGCACTATCGACGGTGCATGCTGCTGTGCAGTGCTGCCAGGCGGTGCCCACTGCTGTGCGTGCTGCTGGCTATGACTGCGCCGCGGTGCCTTGCCGGATGGTGTGACCATAACATGGGCTAGGATACCTATACAGTTAGGAGATAGATCAATTTTATTAAATGTTACTTCTTGGGCATAAATTGATTGTAGTGTGAAATATTTGCACTAGAGTAAATGCATACAAGAGTAGAGGCAAGAGGAAGGTTACTTTTTTTTAGGAGAAGGTAGATAGAGAGATAAAAATAGTCGTTATTTTATATAGGGTAAAAGAATTACATATACCCTGAGTTTTTAACAATTAACTTAAATATACTTGAAGTTTTAAAATGGACTTAAACATACCTTAGTTGGTAGAAATGTTATGAACCCTTTATATATGCCATCATGTTATCCCTTTAAAATTTTAAAATCTTTATTTTGCCCTTCCATGCCCTATCAATAGTTAAGATGGGTGTATAAATTTCTTAAAGACCCAAATTCCACAATAATCCCTTAACAGAATATCCAGTGGAGTCAAATATTTAAAAATGTAAATTATAGGTAACCCAGCAACCCAAATTATAGAACAAGAATCTTTCAGAGAGCCATATGCAAAAAACTGCTGAGAGTTATAAGAAGAAACCTCCGATCTCCCTCCCTTTCTCTATGTTCTTTCCATTTCTTACAAGTTATGCTCATCGAGTTAGAGATTTTGCATTTTAGAACAATAATTGTAAAAAAATGGCATTAAAAAGATGGTTGAGTGTGAAATTTTTTGTTCAACATGGCGCAATTAGGTAATAGTCTAGCAAGAAATAAGTAAGAAATTTGGAACCAATTCCACCTAGTCCCGAACCGATTCTGACCCGACCCGGTATATATATATTATAATTGGGTCTGTCGGTCAGATTTGATTGTTCCAAGAACCAATTGGTTCCGATTCTATTTACTCCCCGCCCAAATACAACCAGTTGATAGCCTTAATTACCATATACACCACCACTGCATCCACTTGTTGTCGACAAAGATCTAGTAACATCATACAAGTGTATTTTCTTCTCTAAGAAAACAAATACTAATGTTATGATTAACTCCGGTCATCTTTTCGAGTTATAGTAGCACGTTCATTCTTATCTTAGAATTGCAATCACAGTTACATTTGCAATTCCAGATGCATCTTGGAACTGCAATTCTCCATACATTTTTTCTCTTTTTTTATTTTTGGTTTTGTAGCAATTCCTCTTAACTTGGTTTTGTTGCAAAAACAGAGGAGAGTAGGGGAGAAAAAAGGGGGAAGATCAAGAAAAAAAGGGAGAGAGAGAGAGATCTCCTTAGGCCCTTTTTAAGCCCTCCTGGCAAACCATGACAAATTCCATATTAGGTAACTATAAGGTTTTTCTATATTTGGTGCCTCGGTGGAAGACAGGTTGAAACTCTACCCCAAGTGAAACCAAATATGAAAGAGAGCTCACAATCTAATCTATGAACCTCTGAGGATGGCTAAGGTTGTTCATTAAAAGGAGTGAGCTAGAGGTAAACATGGTGTGGTTCTGGCTTTTTGGGTTTGCTCGGGTTCCCATTTCAAAGGAGTTCATGCGATTAATGAGTGCCCTGTCCAGACCAAGGCAGAGGGATTGATTCAATTCATTCAGATCAATAAATAAATGAAAAATTACATAGACCTTGTGTACATCCACAATCTATTCTCTTAGAAAATATGAAGAACAATGATAAATGTAAAAGTCTTTTTATCCATCTCATGAAAGAGATATTAAGAGCAAAATTGAGATTTTCAAAAAACTTAAATTCACGTGCTAACAAATATGGATGGAGAGTTGATGGATGAGATGTTTTTGTCCACTTATGTTACCCAAATTAGGGGAGGATTAAGTCCAATTTAAAATATTAGGGGATGTTTTAATATTTAGGTGAAATGTCAGGGAAGGTTCAAGTCTTTTACCATTTAAGTTTTTACTTTCTCATTTTATGCCGCATTAAAAAAAAAAAGGATAAGATAAGGGAGAGCAATTCATTGCATCAAAAATGCCTATCCAATGAATGGAAGAAATACAAACTAAATGGCCCAAGCTCTCCTACATTGAAGCAACAATCAACATTAGACTGAGGCAGTTTTAGGAAGTTGGACTATTGTTGCTGCTATTGAATGTTTAATGCAGATTGTGACATGAGATTTTGACGAGCGGTTAGGGGAAAACTCTAGCAAAGTCATCATGGTCGAGGAGGTAAGTTGCCACTTACGGATACCAGTTTGCCCAATTTGAACTAAGCATTTCAAGCCAAGCTAGCCAAGAATCTTGCTTGTAAAGCCTTTTTTGGGTTGTTCATTGCAAATCGCTTTGATTGAAATTTGAAGAACAATGAAGGCTAAAAAGAGTATTTCAGTTGATTCTGTTACATCTAATGGCCACAAGATATGCTTAAGTCCAATTAAAAAGCTCAGGGTATGTTGCATCATATAGGAGTGCAAGTCATAATCACAAACAAATGGAGGATCATATTTTAACTGCAAACAAATAGAGCCATTGGCAACGGAGACAACATTTCACACTCCTTTTTCGTAGATAAATTCAAAACATTATTTTAGTAATATATACATTTCAATATGCATATCCACAAATCCACATTTTCTCATCCTACTAAATCAAACTCCACAAATGCATTAGTTTCTGATTCCTATATGTCTGTCCATGTAAAGTAAGCCAGGATGATTTGTTTTGTTGAATTTCTGGTGAAGTTCCAAGACCTTGGTTGTGAAACTATGATAATGCAAGAAATAGAGTTTAATGTGATCCAAACAACAACCATGAGTACAATGAGTCCGATTGGGAGGTACCCTTTTCTTTCACAGTTTGTTTTGGGGAATAAGTTCAGGTAAACCAAATACATAATATTCTTTGAGAAAAAAAAAAAAAAGACCTTACCTGGGGAGAAACACAAATGTATCACACTTCCCTTGCATGCTAACTACAAAATGAATCAATATTAATTATTCTTGTGCTTGTCTAGATGGGACAATTGGATAAAGATCCAAATCTTATTTTACATACAACATCATACATTAAGTTGCTAGAAGGTAACAATGAAGTGTTCTTCCATCAACAACTCCCTGGAAAGAAGCGAGTAACAAGTATGTAAGCCTAACGAGGGAGAACATAGTTACAAGTGATGAAGCACCACCTATTATTTGCACGGCAATCCACTCCAGAGTACTCAAGATAAGCAGAGTGACATTCATAAGTAAACTTTAGCGAAAGGCAATGTCCCGCATAGCCAGAGTAGCTAGTTCTATTAGAACTATAGAATGCTTTCTCTTCGACTCAAACTAAATTTTAGTGATGTTCTCGGCATAGGGTCCACTTGGATGCACAATCCTGCAGTGCTCCAGATGAAATCTGCATTTCTGAGTACTATTTTCATGCTGGAGCAATCCATCTTCCATCAATTTTTATCTTCGGAACATGCTCTATCTTATACCATTCTGCCCCAGTTTCCTTCTGGCATCTCTCCTTCAACAATGGACAATTATCAACATTCAAATATTTAAGTGTTTCTGGAAGCCTTGGATCAGGGAAGGACTCAATTCTTGGACAATTGCTAATATCCAATAGTTGGAGAGAAATGAGTCCATGCAATCCTTTTGGAAGGGATATAAGTTGTGGACAGTTCAATACTTCCAACTCTTTAAGGAAAGTGAGGTCGCAAAGCAATTTCTCAGGCAGAGATATGAGATTAGAACATGAGATGATGCTCAGAAAATTAAGTGATTTTGGAAGCCCTTTCTCTGGAAAGGATCTCAATTGTTGACAGTTGTTAATCACCAGACCTTTCATAGCAGTTAAACTTTGCAGCCCCCCTGGGATGGACTTCAGATTAAAACAATCTCTAATCCACAAATATAGAAGAGATGTAGGAAAACCGTCTGGCAAGGTTTCTAGTTGGGGGCACTGCCATATCACCAAGTATTCAAGGGAGAGAAGGCTTTGCAATCCTTCCTTAGTTGCTAGAGAAACAAGTTCATCGCAGTCCTCGATGTCCAGTTCTTTTAGTGCCTTCAGTGATCTCAATGGCACTTTAAGTAGGGTTTTGAGCTTTCGAAGTCGAGAAACGGCCAATGAGGAAAGTAATGGGAATTTAGACAATGAGCTCAATATCTTCTGATCACATTCGTCTATTACCAGATTTTGAAGAGATGGAACAATAGGAAGACTTGTCAATTTCTCACAATTGCTTATCTCCAACTTGGTGAGGCTAGGAGGAAGATTCGGTAACACACTTAGCATTGGGCAACATGAGATGCTAAGATCACAAAGGTGATCAAATTCTCCTTCATCAACTCCAGACCAGACCTCCAAATTAGGCATATTCCTGAGTTTTAGCACCTCCAATGAGGGAAAAGTTGTGACCTCACAATTTCCATAAGACTCAGGGCTGATGCGTCTAATTTCAAGCATTCCATCGATTTTGAGGCTCTTGAGAAAAGGGAGCTTCCCAATAGGAGGTAAGTCTCTACAGTTTGTACAGTTGTATAATGAAATATGTACTAGGTTAGAGACCATTGGATACCTCATCCAACTTGGGAACTTAGTTCCACCATAGTTTTCTATTCTCAGCTCTTTCAGATTCATGTTGGGTTGTAGACTTTCAAGTACCTCTTCTTCAGCTTCAGGTTGTACACTAACATTGCCATCACTCCACTGCAACTTCAACTTGTGTAGATTATTTTTTGTATTCAAATAACCATTGTTGACATCCACCTTACTGTCCACATTCTCAAGCTTTGAAATGCAAATCGATCCTCTTAGGCTTATCATGTTTCTCAGTTCTTCTATTCCACAATCACTCTCCTTTCCCACGATAAAAATTGTCAATGTCTGAAGACAAGTTAATCCTCCTAGTCCAGGTGGAGTGCACACCAAATTAGAACATGATTCCAAATCCAGATGTCGAAGATTAATCAACTTCTTAATGTCTTTTGGCAGCACAGTAAGGTTAGAGCAATCTCTGAGCTTCAATGTTTGCAAATTATAAAGGCCAGCTATTGACTTGGGCAAGCTCTTGAGTAGTGTTTTTGACAGATCAAGGTAACGTAGAAGCCTTAGATTTCCAATTGAATCTGATAAATAAGTGATATTAGTATAACTTAGGTCCAACACACGTAAGCATTTCAGTTGTAGGAAAGGATCAAAAGGAATTTTCTCAGTGCAATGAGGAAATTTTCTCAACAAAAGAAATGTGCGCAACCCAGTACATTTATACAAGGCCTCAAGCATTTTTGGCTCTATTTCCTTACATAAAAATGATGAATGGCGAGCATTTACAGAAATGATGGATGTTTTGTCATCTTCAATTCTAAAACATTCATCACCCGAAACAGATTGGGCAAGTTCATGGATCAGATCGTGCATTGTATGCATTGATTCTTGCCCCTCATAATTACATGAACACTGGAAAAATGATCTGCGCAGCAGATCATTGAAGTAACCATTCCCAACATATTCCATAGATTTCCTTCCCTCAGGATGAATGAATCCTTGGGCCATCCACAAGTGAACTAGCTTTTCCTTGTCGAATGCATAGCCTTTGGGGAATATAGAGCAATACAGGAAGCACTGCTTTAGCCTTGCTGGTAAATGCTGGTAGCTCAATCTTAGAGCTGGCAAAATTTCAATTTGGTTTTGAGGCAATTCCCACGTTTCACTTGCCAAGACATTGTTCCATTCTTCTTCATCTATCTTTGAGTACAATAGACCTCCAAGTGCCTTTACTACCATTGGCAATCCTTGGCACTTCTTTACAATTTCTTTACCGATTCTGACCAAATTGGGATGAGCATCTGAATTCCCATCTTCAAATGCTTGATGTCTGAACAGAGACCAGCAATCATCTATTGGTAAGCTCCCTAGAGGATAAACTGTGGATCCCATAGACTCTGAAACAATTTCACTTCTTGTGGTTACTATGATTCTACTTCCTTGTCTTCCAACTCTAAAGGGGGTCTTGAGGTCACTCCAGTGGTTGCGGTTTTCATTCCAAACATCATCCAGAACGAGCAAGAACCTTTTTCCTTTCAATAACTTCTGAAGTTCAACTTGAAGCGGATCCAAGTCGATGAGATCAGAAGTTTTTCCGGTGACAGAAGAGATGATTGCCTTTGTAAGTTTCTTGACATCAAAATCCTCAGATACACAGACCCACATTCTTAGATCGAAATGCTTCTTCACCCTCTTTTCATTGTAAACAAGCTTAACCAAGGTTGTCTTTCCAAGGCCACCCATCCCAACGATGGAAATAACAGGAATATGCTTCTTATTTTGTTGGTCGGACAGCAATAAATCTATGACCTGATTTTTATCAGTCTCCCTACCAAATATATCAGAATCATCCATCAAGGAACTAGTCTGTGGCCTCTCTCTAACATGAAAATATGTCCCACCAACAACTTCTCTCAAACGGAGGTCAACCGTCTCTTTTACTAGTTCATCTAATCTAATCATTATCTCGTTTATCTTATGTGCCATATCAGAACGGAAGAAAGCTGGATTTGACGAATAAGAAGTCGAGAAGTTGCATACCTGGTTAGTTTGATTTCCCTTTTCAAACTTGACCTGTAGGATTCCTGTTGTAAATTGATCCAGTATGTCCTCTGTATCATAAACAACGTCTCTAAGATCTCTCATCCAAATCCTCACAGATTCCTCGCTTATTTGCCTCTGTTCTGCATCATTGAGCACTTCTCGTATTCTCAACAATTTTCTTGATAGCTTCTTCATCTCTTTGGTGACGCCCCATTGTAATCCGATCTCTTCCAAGATTGGGGAAGCTAAGTATTGAAAAACCACTTGGAAGAATGCTGATAGCACTGCATCTGCCAGACCCATGATATCGTGATCGTTGGAAAACAAAACTCAATAGGCTGAAACTTGGTTTGGCTTGTCTGCAAGTGCTATTTACAAGTGTGAAAAGCCATTTTTTCTACAAGAGCGGGTACTCGATCTAGCTGATATCTGACTCTAACCCATTCAAACTGGATCCTCCATTGTTCTTTGCAGCTGATGAGAAACCGTGGTCGCAACAGATGTGATCTCGGTTTTCATAGAGAACATAAACTTAGGCTTTGTAATGGCTCTGTTTCAAGACCCACAGAACGATGGATTGGAGATCTCCCTAATTCACTTCAGAATTCTTAATTTTGATAGTCGTTGATGCTTCCAAAATCATCATTTTCAAGTCATTTGCAAAAACGAAAAGCCTAGTGAGAAGGGATGAAGCACAAGACTAGAACAGAGTTAAGGGATGAAGCACAAAATCGTCATCTCCAATTCAAGCGCTTTTTCGATGGGTCTGAATGAGGTACATACGAGATACGACTGTCGGCGTTGTAACACGCTTACTGCTTTTTTTAGATGGTTGGGACTTGGGATTCTGTGCAATGGTGGAAGTGGAAAGTGGGTAAAGAACCTTTATTTATTTTATTTTATTTTGGAGAAACTTCACCTACCCATCATTGTTTTTTTGATAAATAATATTTGGGTAAATTACAAAAACCCCCCTATACTATGGGGTCTGTGAAAAAAACTCCTGTACTTTGTTTTGTGCCAAAGATCCCCTGTATTATGACCGTGAGACAAAGACCCCCTTCTGTTAACTTTCTGTTGACAAAGACCCCCCCGTGCTATTACCCTTCTAATAACTATTCGTAGGAGAAAAATACTGTTCATCTTTTTCCTCAAACTCACGATACACCAAACAACATTCTATCTCAGATTCTTTCACATTTCTCTCTCTCCCTCTCCCCCAATCTCTCTTCTTCTCCTTAACCTATCTCTCCTCCCCTTTCTTCCTCCTGCAACAACACCTTCCAACCCTATTTCGTCAGAAGTCATCTTCAGCACCATTCCATCGGGTAACATGTCATCCTCGCTGCCTCTTAGTGAATGGTGCCCCAGGAACCGGTGGGTATAGCCTTATGCTCTTGCAAAAAGACGCACGAGTTTAAACCATATTCTTCACCTGAGGGTGACTTAGATGAATGACCAAGTAAAGTGAGGTCCATGGCTTGTTACAAATTCTACCCCCCTCTTTTTCATTTTGATAGAATATCAAATTTAAATCCCCCTACAAAGCCAAGGTCCCCTTGTTCTCTCAGCAATTTCCTTCCACTTTAGGAAGAAATCATTTCTTTTTTCCTTTTTTGGTTCATTGATGAATGAAGATTTGACCCGACCTCGCAATCACTTCACGTGGCAAAAAGCAAAACAGCTCGGCACAACAGCGCAACCAGGGCGCAAGCACCAAAGGGAAGAAACCGGCAGTCCGAATTCCCTACGAGGAGCCCGACCTCCCTACTAAGAGCTCGGACTACCTACGAGGAGCCCGACCTCCCTACGAAGAGCCTGAACTCTCCCTTAGGCCCCGAGCCACACAAGGCAGTGACCTGAACTGGCCCGCCCCATGGCAGTTCGGGACACTCCCCTATCCAAACTCAAGACCACCTCGTTCGCCACTCCAGCACTTACCTCCGAGACACCGACTGAACAAACGTACCATACCTGACACCGAGGAGGTCCGTATCTAAGGGCGGCGCAACTGACTGACTTGGGATCTGACGCTTGACAGCCGCACTTCAACGGTCACCTACCACCGCCACCTGCCACCATCATCGCCAGTCACAGAGACGGCTCCGACAAAAGGGAGCAGTGGCGGTTCTGACCAGCAGAGGGGATGACACTCGAACTGGCAGAAGGCCAGAGGTAATCCTACCCGACCTGACAGAAGCTTAGGAGTGAGTGCGTGAGGTGGCTATAAAAGGCTTTCGACCCCCAAGAACAAGGTACGTGAACTTTGCGCCATCTGGTTTTGTCTTGCCTTCCTCATCTTCTAACTTGAGCTTCGGAGCATTCAGACCGGGTTCCCCCCGGAACTTCCTCATCTTCTCTGTTTCAGGCTCCCTATAGCTCTGTTCAGCGGCAAGATCGTTGACAGCTAGGACCAGTCGGATAGTGCACCATCAATTGGCGCCGTCTGTGGGAACGCTTCAAAAAGCCTCCCTCTAAACTCTCATAACCTCTTTTCTTCAAAAAACTCAAACACTCATGGCTTCTTCCAGCAACGCCGGACGTGGCACGGAGACAAACACCACTGGGGAACAACTTCAAGTCCCCGTGGTGTGCGTCGGATAGTTCACCATCCCCCTTTCGGTGGATGGGATCCCCAGCTTGAACGCACCACAAGTAGTGGCGCCCGTAAACCTTCCTGCCATGAGCATCCCCTTTACTCCCCCCATCGAGACAACCTTTACTGAACCAACTGCCGTGCCCCTAGCAACCAACCAAAACCGGTTGGACGACCTGATGCAATGCATGCGGGCAATGCAAGCCCAAATGCAACAGATCCAGCAACACCAGCTCCAGCAGCACCAAGTACTGCACAACATCTCCCAGTATCACTATCAACAGTAGTTCCCCCAACTGCCGCTGAACCAACCACTACTTTCGCCTCGGCACCCTGCTCTGAGGCCGGTTAAGGCCTCCCCACAGGATGGACCCCCACCGGGGAAAAGCCTCCCGGCCCCAGAACCCCCCTAACAGTCAGGCCTCGTCCCCAGGCCGAAGAGAGAGAAAAATCACCCCCGCTTCGCAGCTCACAGGCGGGTCAGGAACCTCGCCCGCAAGGTCAGCACCTCGGCGCTCCAGGCCCGAGTTCCCGCTTACGGAAAACCGATTCGGCGCCCTGGCAGCAGGCTACCAGCATTCCGGGCCCATCGAGCTCGGCAACACAGAGGCCACCAGCGTCAGTACCAGGCCCACTCAACAACGAAGGCACTGGCGAAGTCGCCGAATTGCCACCCGTGTCCTCCCAGAGCTCAGAGGCAAAGAAGAGACGAGCTCGGACGAGGTAGGAGCTGCCCCGATTCTCTCAGTCCCTTCCCCCCTCGCATCAGAACTCCTGGCGGTCCCCTTGCCCAGAGATTTCAAACTCCCACCTTTGGACAAGTATGATGGGTCCTTCGACCCCAACGACCATGTTGACGC